>NW_024870720.1:34275000-34397500 GCF_019054845.1 Dipodomys spectabilis
AAGCTTTTAATTTTAGTCATTTTATTTGACTTTTATCTTATAATGATTCTTTTTCAACCCTTTCCTACTTTTCCACTCATACACTCTCCTCATTCTACTTAGCCAAACTCACATTTGAAGACATTTTTTCAGACATAAATACAAATCGATTTACAAGAATATTCATATCAAAGTTATGTATAGTTAAGTATATTGATTTGAAAAGCATGGGAATAAAAACCTTCCTTTGCTCAATTTTATTATTCACACGAGGTTTTGATAGATTTGAAACTAGGTATCTATGCCAAATGGATTTTTTTCATATTTATTTGTCTGTATTCTAGAAGGAAATTCAAATTGAGTGTATTCATCATCCAAATTGATGTCAGGCTTAGGTTATTGGGGAAAAATCTGGCTGTAATAAAATTCTGGTCAATTCCATAAATTTCCTGATGGCTTTCATGTCATACTAAAGTACCTCACATCGACCTCTAAAACCATACCACATACCAGAGAAAGGAAAAGAGAATTACCCCTGTCAGGATCAGCTGAATGTCATCAGAAGTACTTTCCAAAGAAGAAAATGATTTACCAAAATGCAAAAGACATTTGTTTTACATTCAAGAAACTTGGGTCAATTTGTTTTAACTTTTTATAGAATTGAAAAAAAATTGATTCATTTTTTACTTCATAACAGAACTCAGTTCAAAAGGAAAATTTTAAATTACCCTGAAAATATATACATATATGCACACATGTGGATGTGTGCATATATGTATATAAAATCTATGTGCATGTGTATAGCTTAGTTGTGTACTTTTATTTTGAGAAACACTGATCTATGTACATTAAGACAACATGATTTAATATTATAATGTTTTTGTTCTTTTTCATTATAATGTTTTTTGTTCTTTTTTGAAATGAGATTTTTTTTTTAATTATCCCAAGCTGGCCTTAAACTCATAACTTGATCCTCCTGCCCCATAGCCTCCCATGCTGGGATTCTAGGCATTTGTCACTACGTACAGGTTAATAACATCTTTTTAAAGAGAAAATTATAAACATTTCATGTATTAAATTAATTGTTGTATTTCTTAAGATTGAGTGTTCTGTGGGCATTTCACTCTATAAGACAAAAACAAACAAGAAAATAAAAAGCACTCTAGTACCTAACAGAAATTCCCACCAGGTAGAAAAATGCAAAGGAATTATAAAGTATAGTCTCTCTTCAAGATATTAAACCAGTAAAGTTGACCCTTAGTGTTAATGATAGAGAATAGTTAGGTATCAAATTATCAGCATACCCATCTATTGCCTACTCCTGAAAAATGATATCACCATATCCATCTGAATTATCCATTAGAAGGGTAATTTGGCACAAAAGAACAATGCAACGATCATCCCTAGGAGATAATAGGCTTGGCCATCTTGGAAAATTGCATTCTTCACTATATGGAGTTTGCAGAAGGTTCTTGCAGGGAAGACAGGGAGACAGGGAAGAGTTGGCATATTGGACCACACATAAAGCTAAGGTCAAGAATCAGCAGTAACCCAAGATTACGACCCAGAAATCCTGTGTTTTCAACACAAGGGAAAATGGACACAAGGCAATTCTCCACCCCATTTTGGCAGCAGCAACTGATGGCACTCTACCAACTCAATTCCCTTCCTTCCAATAGAGCCAATCACTGTCCCGGTTCTTGAACTACTTGGGTTCAAGGCCAGGACCCATGATGGCCCCTAAAGGACTGAAACCTGAGTTCCTTGAGCTTTCTAGTGGGATTGCAGGTAGGAAGGATAAGATGGAGAGTAAGCATCCTAAAAGGAAGGGAGAGGTATCAGGAGCAGCAAAAGTGTGTTTGTTCAGTGAGATTTCTTAACTAAATAGTCCTATCCAAGTTCACCCTCAGCACTTTACACACTCGGAGGGTATGTAGACAAGTTTTCCGGTGGTATTCCTTTACCTTGATGGGTCCAAGGACAGTTAAGTTGAGAAGGAAGGAAATGGAGGTGGGCTTTGAAAGGTAGAAAGGAGATGAGAGGGACTTGCTAGTGAGTGAGCGAGAAAAGTGAGAGATGTGGCTGGATGATCCCAAATGCTAAAGAAGCGAACACACAGGGTACATGAGCGAAGCAGGAGGAACCAGCTGGTCACCACTGGAAGGTGAGGTGAGGAATTGCTGGTACTCTGGAATCGCTCCTTTGTTTTGTGTTTCGGTTGATGTCCCTAATGCACGGTGGAACCCAGGTAGCTACAAAACGCTGTGCGCTCATACCTCTCAGACGCCATCACGTTGAGGGAGAGAAAAGAAGACCTTAAATGCTCAGTATGGGGATTTGTACGAGGGCTAAGAGGTTTGCGCTTGCATAGGAAGGCAGCTTTCTACCTGGGCAGGAGGTTTCCTGATTTGGACAAAGGCTGAGTGGTACTGAAATGCACAGTTTTAAAAAGAGAATTTCCCACTGTTACATGCAGTTGTTTCTTCTTCTTTTCTTCTTCTTCTCCTCCCTACTCCATTTCCTCTTCCTCCTCCTTCTTTCTGTTCCTCCTCCTGCTCCTCCTTCTCTTGCTCCTCCTCCTCCTCCTGCTCCTTCTTCTCTTCCCTCCTCCATCTCCTCCTCCTCCTCCTTCTTTCTCTTCCTCCTCCTGCTCCTCCTTCTCTTGCTCCTCCTCCTCCTCTCCCTCCTCCTTCTTCCTCCTCCTTCTCCTTCTTCCTCCTCCTCCTCTTTCTCTTGTCCTTTTCAGTCATCCTCTCCTCTTCCTCTCCTCTTCCACCTCTTCCTCCTTTACCACCTCTGTTTCCTCGTCCTCCCTAAATTATCAATTTTTTTGAGTAGAATATAAAAACAGTCAAACTTCCTGATTTCAAACAATACAGCTCATAGTTTTAGCAAATATTCCTATATTGAAGACTTACAATCATTTTGTCACCTTTTAAATATACCTTTGGCCATTTATAATCAATGTTCAAACCCCACAACTATTCATATTGATCCACTTTTTTAAAATTACTGTAGTGTCTTTTTCTTGAAGTTTATGTAGATGGTATTAAACAGTCTACTTCTTGAATGTGGCTTCTTCACAGAGATTAATCCCTTTTAGACCCATTCATACTTTTGCATAGGTGTTATTTTTTGTATTAGATTTCATTGTAAAGAAACACTACAATCTGTTTATTGGTCAGTTGATAAACATTTGAATTCACAGTTTATAACTATTATGAATAAAGTGACTGAAGAAATACATTTCTATGGATATGTTTTCTTTGGGGGTGTAAATAGGAATTATAAGACCATTGGATATAATTAAACTGTATTTAACACTATCAGAAACTACCAAAGTATTTATTTCCATAGACAAATAATTTGTGCCACCTCTTTTTTATTTTTGCTCAACCTACCTAGATGTTTCTCAGATTTATTGTTCTTTTCAAAGAACAAGTTGTTGGTTTTTATTTTTTCTCAATTTTTTTCTGTTCTCAGTTTTACTGATTTCTACTTTTTTATTATTTCTTTTCTTTGTACCTCATATCATTGTTTTGTGGTCATAATTTCTTTTTCTAATGTATTTATTTCTAAAGTTTTCCTCTAAGCTCTGCTTTGGCTTCATCTTACAAATATTTATTTGTGTTCACTTTTCATTCATTTCCAATATTTTATGTATTTATATATATATTTACTTATTTATTTTGTGGGTCATAGGCTACAAACTCTGGGCCTGGGCGCTGTCCCTCAGCTCTTCAGCTCAAGGCTAGCGCTCTACCACTTGTTTCTGCTTATGTGGTGCTGAGGAATCAAACCCAGGGCCTCATGTATGCAAGGCAAGCACTCTTACCACTGAGCCACCTTCCCAGCTCCCATTTCTAACATTGGTAAAGGCTTTCGTGATATTTGCTTTGACCCTTGGGTTATTTGAAAGACTTTGGAGATTGTTCTCAATCACTTTCAATTGTAAATGTCCTTGTTTTGCAGAGTGTAGAATTCTAGATTGACTGTTTTTTTTAAGTAATGGTTTTATTTTCTTTTTTGTTTTAATAAGTTTTTTATTGTGAAAATACTGTACAGAGGGGTTACAATTACATGAGCAAGTAATGAGTACATTTCTTATCAAGCATTGTTGCCTCCCCTTTTGTTTTTCCCCTCCCATCTCTTCCCTCCCACCTCCACAATTACACTCCACCCCCCACCCCTCCCCACCCCACCTAAATTGTAAAGTTCATTTTATGACATAGTGGCAGAGTTTTTTAAAGTACTTTAGAAATATTACTTCAGTTTTCTAGCTTGCATAGACCTGATGAGATATCTTCTATCCTTCACATTCTCTCTTTTTTCTCTGCATATGAATGTGCCCTTTTCTCTGGCTTTTAAACTTTTTCTTTTGCCTCTGATCTTCTATAACTTGGCATATTTGTGAATTTGCAGGGGGAGTGTTACTTTTTTTTTTCAATGTTACACCTAGATTTCATTAAACATTTTACAGGTATGGCTTATAGTTTCTGTTAGATTTGAAATGAATTTGAACCATTATTTCTCAAGATTTATTATTTTTTCTGAACTTACTTTTTTTTTTTTTTTTTTTTTGGTCAGTCATGGGTCTTGAACGCTGGGATTGGGCGCTGTCCCTGAGCTCTTCAGCTCAAGGCAAGTGTTCTACCACTTAAGCCGCAGCCTCACTTACATTTTTCCAGTGGTATTTCTGCCCAGGCTGGCTTTGAACTGCAGTCCTCAGATTTTAGCCTCCTGAGTAGCTAGGATTACAAGCATGAGCTATTGGTATCCAGTTTGAACCTACTTCTTACCATTCCCTTAGATCCTCATCCTGCATCTTCTCACACTTGGACTTCAGTTACATATATTATGGCTCAGTGAACCTCTGTAAATGTCTCCATTCTTTCTATTGCTCTGCTTTTTCATCTTCTACAATACCTAATTTGATTAATTCCATAAAATTGCTTTTTATTCCAGTTATCTATTTTTTCTTCAAACTTAATTTGAATTACGTTCATATTGCTGGTACTATCGCTTTACCATGTACCTATGCGCGCCTCTCTGTATGGTAATAGAGATACGGACAGATTTGATGACAGTGGTGTTTAAATTTCACAGGTAATTTGTATGTTAATTTGTCACAAATTTATGTTTTCTTCCAGCTGTACATCATGTGTTTCCTCTTCTTCCTTTGAATTGTGTATTAGTTGCTTTTACATGTTTGGTGCAGGATATTTCTGTATTCTTTGAAAGAATGCTGCCTTTTACCTTTAAGTATAATTAATCCATAGGGAAACAATTCTCTCTGATGCTTACTTTAAAGCTAAGTTTGAGCAGATCCAAAACATATTCAAGTTTAAATTTGGTTGCCTCTAGTTTTTGCCCATGGATTATGAGGCCTTTGGTACTTTGGCTGGTAGGAACTTCATCTATTTCCAACTCTCAATAAGTGTTGGAAAATATTACTTAAATACTTTAGATGATACAGTCTTTTTGTATTCAGTGTTAACCATAGTGTATTCCAGAGAATAATAAATAAAAGAGGAGAAATGATCTTTGCTGAGATTATATAAGTAAAAGAATGTAAATTATAAAAGATATTGAAACTCAGGCCCAAATGACAAATTAGAAACAAGAGTAGAGGTAGAGCTACTCATTTTAGAGATGCTAAATGATATAGCAAGCAGGAAATTAAATGTGGTAGAAAGTAATATATCCAGTGTATTCAAGAACACAAAATTTTAAAATAAGAAGGTCTACTAGAAAATTGTTGAAGTATTCTCATTAAGGATAAGCATAGAGCAAAAGGAAGAGGGAACCTGATCATAATGAGCAATACTTGGAAGGAAGAAATTATTTGGAAGGAAAAATTTAATGACAAACTGGGTTAAGCAATATTAGAAAGGTAAGAATCAAAGATGACTCAAGAAAGAAAAAGAAACTGGTCAAGGAAATTTAGTGAGGTGTTGAGGAAGTTTTGGACTTGTGTTTTATGATGAAAGCAGCTCACCCAAGTAACTGTTCTGGAGACCATTGAAATCTAACAGACTCACAAATCCTAGAAGGAGACAGAAATCTGGAAAGAGAAAAACATGGTCAATATAAATGGGTTTTGTTGCTTTTCAGATATGTTGCTGTTCACAGACATGTTTTCTTGTCTTTCTTACTTGCACTAAAATAAACTTATGCAAGAAATAATATTTATTTTAAATGTCTCTTGGTGTCTGGATTGTAAAAGGAATTAGGAATATCCTAACAATGCAAAGACAGTTACTCTTCTGTGCAATTACTGACAGAAGAATTGGAAGTCTCACATGAAATGTTGTGTTTGAGGGAACTCCAGCCATATTCTTTATCAGAGTTTTGGCTAACCTTCAGATAAACAAGCCTCCAAAGAGCTCAATAGTCACCTCTGGCAATTGCCAG
Source organism: Dipodomys spectabilis (assembly GCF_019054845.1). Taxonomy (NCBI): domain Eukaryota; kingdom Metazoa; phylum Chordata; class Mammalia; order Rodentia; family Heteromyidae; genus Dipodomys; species Dipodomys spectabilis. Next base: position 34,281,394 of record NW_024870720.1, read on the forward strand.
CTTAATGCTTTCATTTCCTCCGCCTGGCTCTTGTCCCAAAGAATCTGAACCTTCTGGTTGTGAGGAAAGTTTTCATGCAGTAAGAAATATACAGTAAAGGCACAACACATTGTTATTTTGCTGGTTCCGTGGTATTGACAATTGCCAGAATGCATCTCCTAATTATATATTCTCTACAAAAAACAAATGTCCTAGGGTAGCAATACATTCAATACTGCTGCTCTAATCACAAAACAAAGACACAAAACAGCTATCTAGGGCATGTTAGAAATCACCTGGCAGGAGATATAGTGGTTGGTCCAGATTTTTACAATTTGAACTGGAACTAAATTTCTTCATATTTTAATCAGTGCTATTTGCAGTACCATTAGCTCTGCTCCTTTAGTAAATATATTTTTAAATTATCTTAGGATAAGAATATAGCAATCATACATATTTTCTATGATTTTTTTTCACCTTGTCAGTAGTGTATGCTGTCCTTGTGTTTGGTTATAAGCAAAATACAGCTAATTAACCCTGAGTAATCTTCAACTGGCCAACGAAAGATTCAGTTGATTTCGTACCATATCTAAAACCAGTATTTTTTTTAACTTTTGTTGCTACATGCCTTGTCTCTGATTATGAGATAAACTTCTAGTTTCTATAGCTATGAATAATAAAGAGGTGAATTTGCTCCTAACCTCAAAAGTTGGGAAATTTAACAAAGATATCCTGCTTAATGACTAAATGACTAATCATACTTAGCTTGTTCTTGCAGACCTCAATTTTTCAAACAAGCTTGTGTTCCAGAAGTCTATAAACTATTAGAAATTAGAAACAAAGTATGTTCTCAACCATATTTTATAGGCAACTTAGATATGTATCTTTTACACCATTGTATCAGTGGTATTTGTGTATGTGTGAAAACTAATAAGGGGAACATTCTTTATAAAATAAAAATTCTGTATAAAATATTTTGGAAGTTCTTATAGTTGTCACCATTGTTACCCTTCGTCAGTCCTAATGGTGGATGGACACCCTCCTTACTTCTGCCCAGGCATAGGTTTCATAATAGCAGCCTCATTCAAACAAGCTTGGAGGAAAGAAGAGAAAGAAGCAAATGGGATCTCACAGCCATATTGAGAGTTTCAATGGCAGCTGACCAAGCAAACTTCAGTATTTGGAAAGTGGTATTTTTTGTTTTGCTTTTCAATTTTCTTTTAAAATTAGCACCATTACTGTGATTCACAATGATATTTCCATATACACATGCATGCATACATACATACATGCATACATACATACATACATACATACATACAATAGATGAGCATATCCATTCACCCTCCTTCCAGACTTACCCCTCACCCCTGCCAACACAGCAGTACCTAGTAAACTCGATCGTACTTTCAGGACAGCATTGTTTTATATTATAGTTGTGAAGGATAACATAACATACTCATCTTTCTGTTAGTATAGAATCTGTTATTTCACAGCAATGAACAGTATTTGAATTTTTTTTATTTATTTTGTTATTGCTTGCTTGTCTTGGGGCTTGAGTGTTCCTGAGTACTGTCCTTAAGTTGGTTTTGCTCAAGACTAGTGCTCTATCACTTCGAGCCACAGCTCCACCTTTTGTTTGTGCTTAATTGAAGATAACTGTCTCACCAACTTTCCTGTCCAGACTGGCTTCGAATCACAATCCTCAGATCTCAGCCTCCTGTGTAGCTAGGATTACTGACATAAGCCACTAGAGCCAGGAAGGATTTGACTTTTTTTAATGGCTGAATATACTAAATTGTGCTTATCTAACACATTTTCTTTGATGGGTATGTAGATTAATTCCATACCTTAGCTACTGTAAATATGGACACAGGACAGTCCACAATAAACATGGGCATGTAGGTATGGCTTTGGTATATTTAATTTCCTTTGGATACATACATAGGAGGAAGATAATTGGACAATATGGTTACTCTATTTTTATGTTTCTGAGGAGCCTCCATACTATTCTTTATTTACAGGGCTCACCTATGAGAAAGCTAAGTGAAAGTATATGGATAGTTGGAACGGGAGGTTGAGAGGTCTAGATAGCAAGAGTTCTTTATTTAATTTAATACAATTTAATTAATTTAATTCAGAACCTACAACTCTGAGGACCTGAGTTAATTTTTCCTCTGATTGTCTCAGTATATCTACATCTTCTTCTTATAAACACTAGCTCTAAAATAAGCTGAAAGTTGAGCAAATTAGAAAACAGAATATTTCTATTCAGAATGGTTTCCAGATCCCACAATTCAGGTTGTAATCCAATGTACTGTATCAATATTTTAACCTCCATATGCTTCAATAACCAGGTTGAATTACCATGCAACCCTCTAATTCAACTTATTGGACAAATGTGGTATATGAAGTTCAAGAATTTAGCCTCTGGTGGCAATCATGTCTAAGGCAAAAAATGCAGTCATCTGCACATTATAATTCCAGTTGAAGGAATTTTCTATTATAGTTTCAGGGTATTATACTGTTTTCCATTTTCAACTGTTGGTATGAGGTCCTCAGGTAAAGTTGAATTATCCACTACTTACACTTAAAATAGCTCATGTTCTTTCCAAACTACATAAGAATCTGTTTTTCTTCTAAGTCCATGACTCACAAATTCAATATGTTTGGATCATTTTCTAATGAGGTGAACATTGTTTCTTTCTCTTGTTTTATTCCAAATTTATCTACTTCACATAGAAGTAGGACATCCTGCTCATTCAAACAAAGTTTATTAAGTGTCTATTAATTCCAGGCTTACATTAGATAGTACTATTGTGACAATCGCCATCCAGATCAAATTGAGTGTAATTCTTTCTGCATGAGCCCAGATCCCTCAGGACTCAAAAGTTGGACACATCCCCAAGGATATCTGCACAAAGAGAGTTAGGGTATCTCTCTTTTATAAGAGCTTGTTTGGATACCCTGTAGCTCAACAGTACAGATCTTGAAGAAAACATTTAAAAATTTTTAAAGAATTGTCTAACCTGATTTTAGAATTAGTAAAATAAATAATGAATTTGTAAAACCTGCTTTATGTAAAATACTACAATTATTTGATGTATCCCTCTGATGCCCACCCAAAGGATCATCCGCTTCTACTGTTATTCTGCTCCCTTTTGAACATAAAAGGCAAGACAAATACCCCCGTCAAAATTTAATTATGACAAATGTTATCTGTGTGTTTGGTCGGTATCTACTAGACCAATATGGAACGAAGCCCCTCCCTCAAAATGTGGCTTATCTATCTTATTAAGTATATGCTAGAGCCTTCGCAAGACAGAAGCATTCAGTCAAGGAGAACACTGAGCCATAGCTAAATAGAGCAATGGCGATGGTAAGAAAGAGCACATGCGCCATTCTGTAGTATTAGCATACCTAACCCGCTTCCCTGCACTACAGAAGGGGCACAGTCATGTGACTTATGCCACAGATTTCTCTTCTTTCTTCTATAACACACTGCATCCTCTAAATCTGGCCTGCATTTCTTACTTTTCTTCCAATTGTCCTCTTTCTTTTAGCTCTTTAACACATAGTACAACTAAGCCAGGCTATCCTAAGACCCATCACCTTTTACTAAAAAGAATGATGGCCCCTCCCCCATGGTATAACCCCTGCTTTCACTGTATTTGATGTTGGTATAATTTGTGGAGGGGAAGGAAAAAACAAATCGTTTAAATAGGGATACAGGTGGACCCATTGCAACAATGAGACGTACAAGTCATGTCAAAAACGAACTTTACAACTTTGATGGGGGGGGGGGAGGGTTGGGGAGGGGAGGATGGGAAGGGATGCGAAGGGGAAACAAAGGAGGAGGCTACAATGCTTAATAAGAAGTGTACTCATTATCTTGCCCATGTAATTGTAACCCCTCTGTACAGTATTTTCACAATAAAAAAAAAAAGAAAACAAAACAAAAGAATGATGGCATTTTTCCTTTCCTTTCATGGCTCACAGAGAGTGTCAAGAAAGTCTCCTGATCGTCAGTGATTTCTTAATATGTCAGGAAGGGATAAGCCCTTGTCTCAGTTTCCCCTACCTTTTTGGAGCACAAGTGAAGATTTTGGAAAGGAAGGGATGAGATGTGGTAAAGTAAGGATAAGAGTTGCTATTCTTAGCTGTGGCCAATTTTCTCAAAGCACTGAAATGCAACCCAATTTGCTGTTAAAAATGCTGTTTTCCTGAGGAAGATCACTTAACCTAGTCCTTATGTCATACACACATTCTTTATATTAACTGGCTTTTATTCTATTCTTATAAACTGTGATTAGTTTTCTTTTTTCAAACAGTATTAACAAGAGTTTATTTTAGTAAAACAGGATTCCCTACCTTCCCACATGAAGGAAATGCGAGTTAAAGACTCAAAAATAGTGATTGTTATTTCCTACCTTTATTCTTGCTGAGCTGCAGGGAATCTTCTAGTGACCCCTAATCCTTAGACAACAACAAGAACAATTCTTCTTTGCTAAAGGTATTTACATTCCCTTCTAAATGTCTGTGTTCTTGTCTCACTTTATCTGACTCAATTTCTCCCACATTGACAAAGATAAACAGTGAGTTTTTTTTATTGTGAAAATATCATACAGAGGGGTTACAATTACATGGGCAAGTTAGTACATTTCTTATCAAGCATTGTTGCCTCCTCCTTTGTTTCCCCATACCATCCCTTCCCCTCTCCACACCCCAACCCCCACACCCTCCTACTACCGCTTCCCCCCACCACGCCAAAGTTGTAAAGTTCGTTTTTAGACATAACGTCTTGTACATCTCATTATTGTAATGGGGTCTACCTGTAACCCTATTTAAACGATTTGTTTTTTCCCTTCCCCTCCACAAATTATATCAGCATCAAATACAGTGAAAGCAGGGCTTAGACCATGGGGGAGGTATATACAAAGCAACAAAGAAATCATCTTATAAATATGTTAGAAACAATCTCATGAAAGAAAAAAAAATTTGAATCCTTATCTTGGGATTCATTTCACCTAACATCAACTTGTCTGACAGTTTCTGTTTGTCTCAGACATATACTAGTTATTGCAAATAAGGGAAACCATGGGACCTATGTTTCTTTGGGCCTGGCTTACTCACTTAATATAATTTTTTCCAAGTCTTTCCATTTCTTAACAAATGGGACGATATCATTCTTTCTGATGGAGGCATAGAATTCCATTGTGTCTATATAACACATTTTCTTGATCCATTCATCTACTGAGGGGCATCTGGGTTGGTTCCATATCTTAGCGACGGTAAATAATGCTGCAGTAAACATAGTTGTGCTGGTAGCTTTAGTATGGTCTTGTTTGTGATCATTTGGATAAATGCCCAAAAGTGGGATTGTTGGGTCATAGGGGAGCTCTATGTGGAGTCTTTTGAGGAACCTCCATACTGTTTTCCAAGGTGGTAGAACAACTTTACACTCCGACCAACAATGCAGTAAGGTTCCATTCTGTCCACATCCCCTCCAGCATCTGTTGTTGTTAGAGTTCTTGATTATAGCCATTCTAACTGGGGTTAAGTGGTATCTCAATGTTGTCTTGATTTGCATTTCTTTTATGGCTAGGGAGGTTGAACATTTCTTCTTGTGCCTATTGGCCATCCTTCTTTCCTCTTCAAAGAAGTTTCTCTTTAAGTCTTTAACCCACTTATTTATTGGGCAGTTGTTTCTTTGAGGATTTGTTGTTGGGGGATTTAATTTTTTGAGTTCCAAGTATATTTTAGATATGAGACCCTTGTCCATTGTATGACTAGTGAAGATCTTCTCCCAATCCATGGGCTTTCTATTGATCTTGCTAGCTATATCCTTTGCCATGCAGAAGCCCTGCAGTTTCATGCAATTCCATTTGTCCAACCTTTCTTTGATTTGTTGTGTTTCTGGCTCTCTAGTAAGAAAATTTCGGCTTGTGCTAAGAAGACCTAGGGTTTCTCCTATTCCATCCTGTAATGTTTTCAGAATGTCTGCTTTGACTCTGAGGTCTTTGATCCATTTGGAATTGATTCTGGTGCAGGGTGATATATAAGGATCTAACTTTAGTTTTCTACAAGTGATTAACCAATTTTGCCAGCACCATTTATGGAAGAAGCTGTCTTTCTTCCATTCTCTTTTTTTTTTTTAACTCCCTTATCAAAGATTAGATGGCTATATGTCTGTGGGTTTATTTCTGGGTTTTCAATTCTATTCCATTGGTCCTGAGGTCTGTTCTTGTGCCAGTACCAAGCTATTTTGATTACTACGGATTTGTAGTAGAGTTTGAAATTTGGTATTGATATTCCTCCAGCACTGTTCTTTCTGTTAAGGATCATTTTTGGTATTTGGGGTCTTTTTTTGTTCCATATGAATTTTTGGATTGCCTCTTCTATTTCCATACAGATTGGTGCCACCACACCTTGTTTCTCATAACATTCTTAAGCCCTGGAGGGTTTTTAGAAACAGAGATCAATATAATTTTCAACACATTATTATATTTTAAATGTATATTATGATTCTACTATACCTTGAGAATAGTGCAAAGTGTTTTGGAACATGGTAAGACACAACACTTTCCCCTGAAAGCCTCATTGTTTTGAAAATTTATTACTTAGACAATTATAAGGTGAGATGCAAATACAATGAGATAGATATTTCGCAGTATAATGCAGAGTGGTGGAGGGATTAATGTGGGGGAAAGTCTGGGCTTCCTAAAGGAGCTGCTAGTATAGTAATTTTTAAAGACTGTATAGCCATTTCTAGATGTGGAAGATAGGGAAGTAGTATTTAGACAAAAGAGATAGCATGAGTGAGGTTATACCTGTAAGCCAGCACAGCTCAGAAAAGACCAACTATTAGCAGCTCAGGGTTGCGATAGCATAAATCTGAAACTGACAGCAATAAGACAAGAAAGCTGTGTCAACCAAACTAAGAACTTTGGAATTTATGGGTGATAGTGAGTCATTCATTGCAAGGTATTTGCACCAAAGAGCAATGGTTAAATCTGTGTCAGAAACAGCCTTACAGGCTGCATGGAAAAGGGGTTTGAACAGATAGAAGACAGAAGGCAAGGAAACAAACAAGCTACTACTGAGGATATGCATTCCAGCAAGATGATAGGAGACCCAATATGAGAATGATTTAGCAGGAAATAGCTTGCTGAGTGGGAATGGGGTATGAGGAGAGAGAAGACACAAGCACAACTTGAAAACACACATGTTTCTCGATAAACAGAGGTGCCTATAAATGTAAGAGAAAAGTCAGGTGACCATCATTCAGAAGGAAGATCAAGGCCTCAGGTCAGAACATGTTGTACTTAAACTTCCTGTGCTTTGTGTAGAATAGAGTACATTACAGTAGATGGATATGTAAGCTGAATCTCTGATACAGCTACATAAAGAAGTGTGGGAATTATTTTCGTGTAGCGAACTAAAACAACGGGAAAAGATAACTTTCTTTCAGCAGGGTTTGCTTTGTGCACAGGCCATGCAACATTGTACATTACAGTAGATGGATATGTAAGCTGAATCTCTGATACAGCTACATAAAGAAGTGTGGGAATTATTTTCGTGTAGCGAACTAAAACAACGGGAAAAGATAACTTTCTTTCAGCAGGGTTTGCTTTGTGCACAGGCCATGCAACATTGTTTATAGCAGCATTGTTTATAGATCCTGAAGGATTTTTATAATTGTTTCGGGCATTTCTGAGTTGTGCATATTTTTAAGATGCATAGTTTGCAGATATGCTTAAACTTTTACTTGTAAATTTAAACATGTAAAAATAAGGAAACAGGCACCATTGATTTTCATTATTTTATAGACGAAACTTGGAATGTTCTCTTAAATATTGCTTTTAACAATAATGTAGTAGTAGTTCTGTATTTACAGATGGATTAAATACTAATTCTTACAGGCCTACATAAAAATCATAGAGACATAGTTTCTCAAAAAACATTCCCAATTTATACTCTAAAATTGTTCATATGAGCTTACAAAGTGTAACACATTGAGACAGATACACAACACCAAAAAAAAAACCATATTGATACGCATGCTATAATAAAGGGATTTATATAAAATGTTTTTTTTTCTAGAGAACCTGAGATGACATGTTTAAAGAACAGCACTAAGTAAGGAAAGCCTCAGAGAAATTTGGGAGTGGCAGTTTGTAGAAAGACTAGAGAGAGAGAGCACTTCCAGGTTTCAAGGAGTTTGTGTCCTAAGCTAGAGTGTGTTCAGCAACTTTTAGAATAGGGAAAGTAGTTTAAACAGGAATATGAGAGCTGCTGGCAAGATAGTCTCAAAGAAAACTGTTGTTTCAGAGGGATGATGTGTAGACCAAAGGTGGAAAGGGCTGATGACTGATTGTGAAACTCTCATATCCGTTAAGGCAAAAGTTGGTGTGTAATACTGCATTTAGAGAGGTACATGTAGACAGAGGAGAGATTAAGAGTAAGATAACATCCCTAAATCTTGATGAGAGACAAGAGGATGCAGGGTAAAGGAGAAGAAAAACCCTAGGCCAACCCACATTTCTAGCCTTGGTGACTCGGTGGGTAGTAAGTAGTATTTATTAATGACTCATATCCATCAAAATGTGACTCACAAACATGATAAGACATTGATCCTTCCTGTTTCACTATGACAATTTCAAAAGGAAGAAGAGGAATCAGTTGCAAAGGAAAAGGTTGACTGGTATTGTAGTCTAATGAAAAGAGTAATTATATAAGAATTACACATGAAATATAGGACAATCTCTTACTTGTGAGTATAAGTCAATCAGCATTTTATTATCTTGAACAAGCATGACCTTCAGAAGATATGTCAAATGGGAAAGCTTGGCTGGAGAGACTTTATTCTGAACCTTCTCTTTCCTTGGTTCTTACTATATTACCTTGAATGCAACAAATAGCTACCTGCAATTTGACTGTGGTCCAGAATAAACAGAAACATATTTTCTTGCTTTAGCTCTGTATAGTTCAGTAGATTGTGGAAGTCTTGGAACACTATACCTGATCTCTTTTGCTTAAAGCTAGCACTCTACCTCTTGAACCATAGCTCCACTTCTGACTTGTGTGTGTGTGTGTGTGTGTGTGTGTGTGTGTGTGTGTGTGTGTGTGTGTGTGTGTAATTGGAGCTAAGAGTTTCACATACTTTCTTGCTCAGGCTGGCTTGACCCACAGTCCTCAGATTGTAGCCCACTGAGTAACTAGGATTAGGCATGAGCTACTGGCTCATTGGCAATAGAACCTTTTCCTTTTTAAAGACAGTTTCCCATATGTTGCATAGAAATACACAACTGTTAAGAAAAGTTCAAGACAATTAGGTTTTTCATTTTCTTTGTGCCTAGGGTTGTTTTGCTTACAATGTGGATCTTACTCCACACTCTGTTGTTTCAGTGTTATTTTTGTTATTTCTCCCAGATTACATTGTGGCTATAATTATGTTGCAGTTATAATTCTTGATCCCTCAACTTTGAGTACAAAATTAAATCATATTCCTTTGATCACTTAAAATAGGTTTTGAGTTCCATTCTATCCCCCAATTCTAATCATTCTAAAATAATAATTCTTCGACAGGTTGCCTTTTTTTTACCAAGATCCCGAATAATATATTAGGTTTCCACTATCAAGTAACAAATTACTACAAATTTAGCCATTTCAAATCGCACCCACTTACCATGTCACAAATTCTGTAAAGTGGCACAGGGTCTCAGACCATGTTTTTCTAAAGACTGTAAGAAAAGTATGCAGGGCTGTTTCCTTCCAGGTGATCTTGGAAGAAGTCATTGCCCACATCATTTACATTGTTGGGAGAATTCTCTTCACTTTGTCTGTAGGTAGGAAGTCTATGTGGCCCTTCCACCTTATAGTATTCAATAGCATACTAAATCTTTCCCCACGAGGTTCAGAGGCTTATACCTGTAATCTCATCAATTCTTAAAAGACTAAGAAGATTACAGTTTGAAGTCAGCCTGAACAAAACATCCACAAAAGGCAATTTCAATAAATAAGCTAGATCTGATGGTTCATGTCTGTAATTCAAGCTATGTGGGAGGCAGGGGGAAGAGGATCATATTGTGTGGCTGACGAAGGCAAAAATGTAAGATCCTCTGTAGAAAATAACTTAAAGGCAGCATGGCTTTGTGTATGTATGTGTGTGGTTCAAATGGTAGAGTACCGGCCTAGAGTACTGTCAAGAAAAAATTCCTTAAAAATAGTAATGAATCTTTAGCTAGCAAGATCAATAGAAAGCCTACGGATTGGGAGAAGATCTTCACTAACCATACAACAGACAAGGGTCTCATATCTAAAATATACTTGGAACTCAAAAAATTAAATCCCCCAACAACAAATCCTCAAAGAAACAACTGCCCAATAAATAAGTGGGCTAAAGACTTAAAGAGAAACTTCTCTGAAGAAGAAAGAAGGATGGCCAATAGGCATAAGAAGAAATGCTCAACCTCCCTAGCCATAAAAGAAATGCAAATCAAAACAACATTGAGATTCCACCTCACCCCAGTTAGAATGGCAAAAATCAAGAACTCTAACAACAACAGATGCTGAAGGCCTGTGGACGGAAGGGAACCTTATTTCATTGTTGGTGGGAGTGTGTGTAAACTTGTTCAACCACTTTGGAAAGCAGAATGGAGGTTCCTCAAAAGACTCCACATAGAGCTCCCCTATGACTCAGCAATCCCACTTTTGGGCATTTACCCAAATGTTTACAAACAAGACCACACTAAAGCTACCAGCACAACCATGTTTATTGCAGCATTATTTACCATAGCTAAGATATGGAACCAACCCAGATGCCCCTCAGTAGATGAATGGATCAAGAAAATGTGTTATATAGACACAATGGAATTCTATGCCTCCATCAGAAAGAATGATATCGCCCCATTTGTTAGGAAATGGAAAGGCTTGGAAAAAATTATATTAAGTGAAGTAAGCCAAGCCCAAAAAACATAGGTCTCATGGTTTCCCTTATTTGCAATATTTAGTATACGTATGAGTCAAGCAGAAAAGGTCAGATAATGTGATGTTAGGAAAATGAACCCTTAGATATGTATTTAAATGTTTTCTTTTCATGCATTTGTTTCTAACGCATTTATAAGATTATTTCTTTGCTGCTTTGAATGTCCCTCCCCCACAGAATAACCCCTGCTTTCACTATATTTGATGTCGGTATAATTTGTGGAGGAGATGGGGAAAAACAAGTCAGTTAAGGATACAGGTGGACCCGTTGCAACAATGAGAAGTACAAGTTGTCATGTGGAAAACGAACTTTACAACTTTGGGGGGGAGGAAAGGATTGGAGCGGGGGGCGGGAGGAGGCTGGGAAGGGATGTGGAAGGGTAAACAAAGGAGGAGACTGCAATGCTTGATAAGAAATGTGCTCATTATCTTGCCCATGTAATTGTAACCCCTCTGTACAGTATGTTCACAAAAAAAAAAAAATGGAAATGAATCCTCATTCTCAGAATTTCCCCAACTTCTTTCTTTTCTACTGCAAACAGATCATGTGATTGTCCTGTGCCTATCTGGTTAATCAAAAGTATTCTCCTAAAGTCTTTTTAAGTCTCTGTAAAGTCCCTTTGGCCAAGAAACAAAAGCAATACCAGAGGCAAAAGTTCAGGAAAGACATTTTGAATTCTGCCTACTCCAACTACCCATTACTACATTATCATGTATCTACCTAGGAAAACTCCTGGCCACTTAAGAAAGGCATTTTAATAACCAGGTACCACACAACTAACTTGACAATCTCTCCAAATAGAGTAACAGAGAAGGAAGTCTCTCTCTTCCAGCCTCCAAGCAGCCTAATTCTCAGTCTATGATCCTCATTATGATAATATAGCTCTTTAATTTCACAGCTTTTCTAGTTTTTACAAGTTTAGAGCCATTTTGCTTCTGGCCACCACTATAATATCTGAGGGTATGAGAAAGTCTGGTTTTTCCCAAAACAGACCTGTAAGTCTTGGGGGAATGGCTCAAGTAACAGAACATCCAACTAGCAAGCAGAAGATCGTGAGTTTAAAACCTTAGTCATAATAAAAATAATATATCAAGCCAAGTTTTTGCCTCCTAACTTCTCCGTCTGATCCTTAAGAATTGATGAACTGCCATAGTTTCTTTTCCACTGAACCTGTTCTTTCTAAAGAAAAAAAAAAATCTTTAATCTGGTGATGATTGGAAAATTGTTGAAATGTATCCACAGACAGGAAGAAAACTCATGGTAATTCCAGTTCAAGAGTTGTGAATAATGTAGAGATTTCAGTAAGTTAAAAAGCATCTCAGTCTTCACAACATAAAAAAAAAAGAAAGATGAAGCTGATGGTGCAATCGTTCAAAGTATTTTCATATTCAGAAGAGTTGCCAAGAACTTCTATGACAGAGTGAATAGGCTAAATCAAAGAATCTTTGTTATCTCTAGAGAACAGAATCTTAATCTTATAATTTCAATGTAATCCACAAAAAATACTTTTCTATAAAACCTTCTTAGCCTAGGATAAATAGACTCTGTCCCCTAAGCAAGTTACCAATAACAATTGCCAAATTGCCTCTTACCATATTTTCATACTTTTTATACCCTTTGATTCCCATGATATCTATCCTATTAAAACACTCCTCTTACATTTGTGTGCAATTCTCAGGTGTTTACAATATATCATAAATGTGGATGTCCGGGAAGGTCTGTTTAGAGTCAACTGCTCTCTTTCCCACAAAATCAAGATAGCAAAAGATTGGTATGTCTATTGGCAAGAAAAAAAGTCCCTTTATTTAAATTAGAGGCATAGAAAATTAGTTTCCCTCTGATCTTATGCGTGGCAGTACCATTATCTATCGTCTCTCAAACTAGGATCCTAAGAGTCATCTGCAATACTTCTTGCTTCTGTAAATATCCCCTAGAAATTATCTCCTCTTCCTGACCATCATAACCTATAATCCTTGTTCAAATCTTATCTAGATTACTAAAACAGATCCTAAGCTCTTCCGCACCCTAGCATTTAGCATTCTCCAACCCCAGCCTCTACTAGGCTGGGCCTTGCAAATCGCTTATCTTGCCATGAGGCTTAGCTGTTTATTGCACTTAGATGTTCCCCTTGCCTGCAGAATAAAGGTTAATGTTATTTGGTGCACAGGAAATTCTGTCACGGGTTCTCTGGGTTTGTCTTCAATTTCGTTTCTTACACTTGTTACTTTCTGTTTCACTGATACTTAGTCAATGGTCATTCAGTTGCTCAATGAATTTCTCTACACTGTCTGAAAAAGAGACGCCTTTCTCCAACGAAATCACAGATTTCAATTTCAGCACTGGGAAGCTCTACTTAGCTGGATTCTCTTCTCCCAGTCTGGGTTGGGCTTGCTTATCCTGTCTTTTTGTTTTGTCCTGATACACTTATATTGAATGACTTATCTCCCCCTCCCCCCTCACACAACTGGTGGATCCAACCAAAATCTAAAAGGTTTTCTATCTACTCTAACATATGTGAATCAAGCTGGGTATTCAAGACAAACCACTCTGTGCTCTCCCTGAAATGAAATAATTCCTCCTTCTTGGTTTCTTAGTCAACTCAAACTTAGTCAAATAAAAATCCTCTCTTGGAGTTAATTCTTTGTCCCTTCCATACAGTTGGCTCTGAGGGAAAAAATCAAACACACAAAAACAAAATGACTACTGCTATAGTAGAGCAGGATTTTGGTGTTGCCTAAAAAGCCTGATATACACTAATGCTTAACCAAGATCAACAATAAACAAAACTCATCTTAAACTCATAGATTGAAAATTCTGTGATTTTTTTCTCTAATACCTAGTACATTCTATGAATACCTGAAAAATATTCTAAAAACACCTAGAACATTCTATTACTTCAATTCTGTTTAATAATACTTAAAAGAATATAGTAAAATCCTTATAGATATCAGTCAGTCAAGTTTCAAAAACAAAACTTTTAGTATTACCCTATGCACATTACATGGTTGAGTTGATCTGGAGAAGTTCCAAGTCAGTCTTGAGTTATCATCAGTTGTGTGGAAATCATTGGGTGATCTACTGAGTGTTTCCTGTAGCCCGCCCCCCCTCAAAAAAAAAACAAAAAACGGTGCTTCAAAACAATGAAAACGAGCTGGGAAGGTGGCTCAGTTGTAGAGTGCTTGCATTGCATGCATGAGGTCCTGGGTTTGATTCCCCAGCACCACATAAGCAGAAAAAGCCAGAAGTAGCACTGTGGCTCAAGTGGTAGAGCACTAGCCTTGCTCTGAAGAGCTGAGGGACAGCTCCCAGGCCCAGAGTTCATGCCTCATGACCGACAAAATAAAACAAAACAACAACAACAAAAAACGTAAAAGTTATAACAATTTTCCCAAGCCCCAAAGGGCACAACATGTGCTTAATTTGATGAAGTAAACACATTAGACTTGTTGAAAGCTGCATGTCTTCAGCAGAAGTTGTGTAGCATTATGGAAAAATGAATCAAGCTTTTGCAATTGATCATGATAGATTGTATTTATACACTGCCTAGTCAAATGACAACTCCTTTGTACAACTACTTAAATACAATAGGAAAATTTTCTAAAGAGCATGAAATAATATTTCATTTTTGGTGAGCAGTATTAATGTGTGCAACAGTAATTTGGTGGTAGCAATGCAATCTACTATTCCATCCAGTTTCATGTAATAGAAGCTCAAACTAACTCGATGTGCAACACTTTTAGAATAGTGTGGGAGTCCTGCATTCTGGAAATTCTGAATATTCATGTTTTCTTTCAGTAGAAATCTATAATGATGAATACCAAAGGTCCACTATAATATATACATCCAAGCACACATATACACATACATATGTACATACAAACATGATCTGTCATAACATTATTGTACATATTAAATAAGACTATATATTGATAGCTTTGCAAAGGAGAAAACATTTATTCATAGTAGTATCATTGGAGCAGTATCAAGAGGAGGAAATGAAGTTATGTTTATCTGCCACACCACCTCACCCCTACATCATACTCCTCCAGAATTTGCACTAGAAAGGCTTTTCTATTCAGCCTATTTTCTTTTTATTTTTCTTTTTGTTTCTTTTTTGATAACCGCATTTGACCATGTAATATAATTGATACTGGACTAGCTACGGGCATTCTTGCTTGACTTTGAGGTTCTGTCACTTTTTTGCAACTAGCATCTAATGCAGGATAGCTCTAATACTTTTAGTTTAGTTCTAGATGTTTATAGATAGTTCTAGTACAATTGCAAAATTAAAAAGAACTGTGTGTAACTGTAAACCTGCCTCTCTAACCCCACTATGGGGAAAAATCTTGAATATCTGTTATTATCACCTCCCTCTCCCAGTATCTGAGGCTAGTGATGAGTCATTTCAGTTGCCCTTCCAGGGGGTTCCAGTCCTGTTGGGAGATCAGTTTACAGTTAAGATAAATGGAAGCAATTATAGAGTCTTTCATCAACACCTCCATCTATAAGGAGAGTCCTTCTGGACAAGGAGTTCCTCTGTGATAACCTAAGAAACCTACCCATTAGGCTACTTTATTATTTATCCTGAGACTCTACTGTCTTGAGAAGTCCTAGATATCATAATCCTTTTGCCTTTTCCTCAGTCTTCCATAATCATCCATCCACTTGACACCATATTTTTAGTTCATAGCACATTACATGATGAACACACCAGACAGGGACACATCTGTCAGCTTACCCAGGTGAGAATTTGTAGTGACTGCTAGTTGGCCGGACTCTCCTTTATATTTATCTGCATGGAAGTATAGAAAAGCCAGCCTCCCCAGCCCTCTGGGCTTCCTTCTGGTGCCCCAAACTGAAGACACACACAGTCAACATTTCTGCACTTTTGTTGAAGACATTTAAGAAATAAATTTCACAGTTAATTCTCAGCCCACAGTAATTTACCTTTTGCCTTGTCCTTTGATGTACTGCATTCTTCATGACGGACACTCATGAACACATTCTCCAGTTCTTATCAAACCTAAACTTCATGATGCATTTCTACTTCAAAACCTTGGTCATGTGGTTTTCCATCAGAAAAATTCCTACACACACACACACACACACACACACACACACACACACACACACACCTTTTTAACTTTTAGGATCCAAAAAATCCAGGAAATGAATTTTTATTGAATTCTCTTTTATACTCTTTTCATCTTAATTTTCTCTCTAATTTTTGACTCTTAAAGATAAGACCCATTTATGTTCATTATTATCTACCAGGAACCATTCCTGATCCTTTTGAGAGTCTCTACCTCTTGGACTTTTAATGTTCATGATTATTTTTCTAATATTTATTATAGGTATTTCAATAGTTGTCTATATATATAAGTAAGAATTTATGAAACAGCTGATTGAAATTAGAGGTATGATCTATAGCCATAAATAGGAGCCAAGTTAACTAATACAAAAAGACTGAACTTTAAATTTCATATTCTTACCACCCAAAATAACTGGTCAGACACATTTTACATGGAACATGGTTTTTCAGAAAAAAATTGATTATAAAATATTTTGCTGCTATGATCCTATTTGAAGCATAGGAAAAACGAATGGGAATATTTATTATTCTCTATTAAATTTTATATCTCTGTACCACAGTTACATTCCATGTAATATAATTTTTCTACAGCAATCAAATAAAAAGGATCAATGATAAAAAGGCATATTGTAGCATTGTTTAAATATTTTTATCATATTTTGGTACATCTGTGGAAAAACTTTGGAAATATTTTACATAAACCTTAGGTAAATCAATTGTAAATCTAAAACATTAAAGTGTTTTGTAGATGTGGAGACCACATATCTCAGGCATATGAAGGAATAGTTCAGACTTGATGCTTACCATCACAATCCCGTTTTTAATAGCAGCTCCTTTCTTTTCAAAAGGGTCCTTGTTTATAAAATAAACTTAAAATGTTAGTCTGCTTACATGCTGTCTACAAAGAGATAGAAAGAGATGATAATATTTGACACCTCATAATTGATACAAATGTCTTTAACAATTTTATGCATGTATATATGTATTTGTATTTGAGATGTACAAGTGTGAAATAATGTATTGTGAAACAATCACCGCAACTAAACTAATTAACAATGCATTATCCTATGTAATTACCACTTCTTCTTTTTCCTCTTATTTTTCTTTCCCCTTACTTCTCCTTTTCCTTTTTATTTTTGTGGTGAGAACACTCAGGATATACAGAACAATATTCTTACCTGTAATTATTATGACACAGAGTAGATGTCCAAACCTTATTGTTTATCTTGTAAAACTGAAAGTTTAATCCAATTGACTTATTTCCCACTTACTTTTGGCCCTAGAAATTGCTGGTCCCTTTTCTGTACCTGTGACTTGATTATTTTAGAGTACATAATGAGTTCAAACAGTATCTATATTTCTGGGTCTAGCTTATTTAATGGATGGCATCTATCATGTTGTCATATTCAGCAAAGGTTTTCTTCACTTAAGATGGGATAATATTATATTGTATGCATTTCCCATATTTTATCTATCACTTCATCAATTAATGGACATGTAGATTATTTCCACATCTTGGTTGCTAAGACTGAGATGAACAAATGAATACATATTATATTCCAGACAGCACTGTACCAGTATTCCCCTTTCATTACATTCTTGCCAACTGTGACTATCTTTCTTGGGTTTCTTGTTTTGTTTTGTTTGTTTTGTTTGAGATATGGTCATGCAGTACAGTCCAAACTAGCCAAAATCTGGCCAGCTTCCTGAGTGTCTGAATAAGAGGGTGAGAAAATAACCGAATTACCTTTTTGATGATCATTTTAATGTATATGAAGGCATTAATTCATGGTGATTTTGATTTCAAATTCACCAAATATTAGTAAGATTGGGTATTTTTTCCATATACCTGTTGGTCATTTGTCTTATTTGTGAAATGTCTAATCTAGTCTTTTGCCTATTGTTACAGGGTTATAAGACTTTCATTTTTTGCTATTGAGCTGTTTTATTTTCTATAATATTTGGATAGTGTGCTTTACAAGTATATACTCCAGAATGGTGGGTTGTCTCTTCATTCTGTTGAATGTTTCCTTAGTTATGAAGAAGCATTCTAGTCTGATGAAATCCCATTTGTCTATTTGTCGTTATTACCTATGCTTTTAGGATCATATACTAAACAACAATAAAATTATTGTTCAGCCAAAGTCATGAAGATTTTTCCTTATGTGTCCTAACAATTTTACTATTTTCTTCTAGTCTTACAGTTCAATTTAGGCCATTCCCCTGTTTGTAGATATTCAGTTTTCCCAAAACAACTCATGGTTGGATTGTAAATAGACAAATGGTTTAAAATTTGATAGACTTCATTTCTGTGATGTTTTATCTGTAGTGTCAAATTTCAGGTTCCTATAGTGGTGGTTTTATTTTTTCTCTATGCTCAACATATTGGAGATTGGCTTGTGTGTATTAGGAGAAATGTGTATATATACACAATGAAATTCTATGCTTCCATCAGAAAGAATGACAATGTCTCATTCGTAAGGAAATGGAAAGACGTGGGAAAAAAATTTTATTAAGAAAAGTAAGCCAGACCCACGGAAACACAGGCTGCATGGTTTCCCTCACTTGTTATAACTAGAATATGTCTAGGATATTCTTAGCAGAAGATCACAGTGGCTCAATACAAGTATGACTATTTAAAATGATGCTTATCAAAATGAACTCCAAGAAATGGAAGCAAGAGATTATTTTCATTGTACTATTTGCAGTTATTTCTTTTCTCTTTCTGTTTCTTTATCTTCCTTTTCTTTCTTTTTCTTCCTTTTCTTCCTTTTTTTCCTCTTTGATTTACTTCCTGTTGTCACTGTTTTTGATTGCTGTACCCTTTGTCTTGTATATAAGTTTATCTGATTTGGAGAAAGGAAAGAGAATCACAGAAACAGAGGGACAAAGTGTGAACCAATGCAACTGTGATACTCACTAGACACTATGTTGGAAATGAACTTTACCACTTGGGAGGGATGGGGGAAAGAAAGTGGGAGACAATGAGGGAGGGGATAACACTGTTCAAACAGAAATGTACTCATTACCTTACTTGTGTAACTGCAGTCCTTCTGAATATCACCTTTACAATAAAATTTTTAAAGATCTTAGCTTGTCTTAAATTTACTTTTAGGTATAGTTCCTTATAACCTTTGATAATACTCTCTATTTTGAACTAAGTCCTTTCTACCATATTTGAATTTGAAGGAAGTTACATATATGTATGTGTGTGCAGGCATGTGTGCTCACATATTATTTTCATGACAAGTCTTTTGATTTTATTTTTTGCCTCTTTAAAGTCTTCTGTCTCTTTCTTTTCACACCATAGAAACATAATTAAGAATATTCCATATTAATAAAAATAAATTCTGTGACTTCAGAAGTGTCCTCTTAGTTTTCTTCCTTCACAAGTAAATGATTAAAAGAATTAATTTTATTCAGTGATCTTCTTCTTACTTTTCTTTTACTTCTCTGTTATCCAACTTTATGTTACCATCACATCACTGTATATGATCTCCTTGAAATAGTATTTTCCTTTGTATTTTTTGGCCATGTTAGCCACCCCTTTAAGCTTAAGCATTGTGGATACTTCCAAATCTATTACTTACTCTGAGAAACTATGTTTTACTACATTCTTAATTAATTGAAGGCCTGCTTAAATTATCCTACCTTGGCTGCAAGACAAACAAATAGAAACACACAAAGTATTTATGGAGCTGAATGATGGGAGAGAACTCACAGTCCCGGGAATTTTCTATGGATCTCAAATTAAGAAACATTGTGCTCAACCATGTTTTATTTCATAGGGACACATAGCTATAAGACCTGACCAGACTATAACAAATACAAGTTAAATGCTTTAAAAATTAATAATTTATGAACCAAAACATCTGGGACCATCTCTAATTTCTCTATCTTCGTTGAACTCAATCTTAATTAATTTGTTTTCTTGAACTCTATTTACTTTAAATCAGCCCCAAATTATACATAAAATGATAGACATTTTTGTTATTTCTTATTAACACAATTAATTTAAATTGTCTGCCTGGTAAGAAAAAAAAGTGATGCGTTAGCCATATATGTTATATAAATATAAACGTATATGTTATATAAAGAGCATATATTATATATAAAATCTGTAAGGATTTCCTTGAAACTTTTAATCTGACATCTGAGCAACAAGATAGGAATGTGTGATATAAACCATGCCACTATAAGAATAGCTATGACTCAAGCATTTTTCTGGAATTATCCGTATCTGTGGATCTCATAAATAATTAGAGAAAATATATATGTCAAGTTTAAAAGACCATGTCTCCCATGCCAATTTAGCAATCTTTCTGCTGAAGAGTCAGTAAAAAGGAATACAATTGCCTTTTTTGGGGGGGGCGGGGAGGGGTCCAGTCGTGGGCCTGAACTGTGGGCCTGGGCATTGTCCATGAGCTCCTTTTGCTCAAGGCTAGCGCTTTACCACTTCAGCCACAGCACCACTTCGAGCTTTTTTTTTTCTGTTTATGAGGTGCTGAGGAATCGAACCTAGGGCCTCATGCATGCTAGGCAAGCGCTCTACCACTGAGCTACCTTCCCAGCCCCACACATTGCCTTCTTTCTGATAGAATAAACTGAACTAGAAAACCCAACTTTGATTCAGCTTAGGAGGCAGCAGAGTTAAATTAGTTGCTTCTTCTTTGACCAGTGAATTGAATTTGTCATCAGGTATGCTCTGTGTTGGCCATAAAAAGAATAGTGGAATCTGAGCAGCCCAGGAAGTAAGTACTGTGAGACTCTTATCTTCAATTAATCACCAAAAAAGCTGAAGTGGTGCTATGTCTCAAGTGCTAGCCTTGAACTCATGGATAGTGCCCAGGCCCAGAGTTCAAGCCTCGTGATTGGCAAAATAAAAATAGTAGTGGGAAAAGGAAACACGTGGTTCTCTCTACGAAGCTCCATCCTGATGGCATAAATATAAAACCTATATTAGCTGGATGCTGGTGGCTCACATCTGTCATCCTAGCTACTCAGTAGGCTGAGATCTGAAGATCGGGTTTCGAAACCTCAGCCTAGCAGAAAAGTCTGTGAGACTCTAAAAGCCGAAAGTAGAGCTGTGGCTCAAGTAATAGAGCGCTAGCTAGCCTTGAGCAAAAGAAGCTCGTGACAGTGTCCAAGCCTTGAGTTCAAGCCCCAGAACCAGCACACACACACACACACACACACGCACACACACACACACACAGCCCATATATAATCAGTCCTTTCTGAATACTGAAGAATTTGATGGCAAGCGTAAAGTTAGGTAACAAAATAAAAGTAGTAATATTAATGTCTCAAAAAAGTCCAGTATAATTCAGAATGAATATAATCAATAGAAACTTTCTTCATTTGGATGGAAGGGTATGAGAGGACTAAACAACCCACAAATAGAACAGAGGAAAACAGATTTAAATAAATGCTACAAATATTGGCATAATTTGTGGAGGGGAAGGGAAAAAACAAATTGTTTAAATAGAGATACAGGTGGACCCATTGCAACAATGAGATGTACAAGACATTATGTGGAAAATGAACTTTACAACTTTGGCGCAGGGGAGGGGAGGAGTGAGGAGGAGGAGAGATGGTAAGGGATGGTAAGGGATGGTATGGGGAAACAAAGGAGGAGGCAACAATGCTTGATAAGAAATGCACTCATGACCTTGCCCATGTAATTGTAACCCCTCTGTACGGTATTTTCACAATTAAAAAAAAAAGGTAGATGGGCCTCAAAGCTATACATGTTATTTTGCACATAATTTTAAAAACAAAGCTAGTATTAAAAATGTTTTAATAAGAATGAGGTATGTAAAAGTACATATATTAAGGATGTTTCCACTTCCAGAATATTATATTCAGTTTTGCTGTGTGCATAACAGGTGGGAAATAATACATTTCCAGGGAAATTTACTAGTTAATATAAAAGAGAAATCTTTTTTAGTTCTAAACTTTATTTTTTAAATAACATTTTTATTGTTTTCAAGTAGCTGTACAAAGGAATTACCGTTCGACCAATCAGTTTGTAAGTTTGAGACATCTGGATCGATGTCATCCCTTTCATAATTCTCCCTCATCCCTCCAAACCATCCCTCCCCTCCATTTTCTTAGTTCCATAGGATGTGCACTGAATATTGTGACTATGTCTTCCCTTACTTTCTCTCTTCATTCCTCTATTCCCCTCCCTGAAGCCCCTTCCCCACCTTCCAAGTGCCAGTTTTCTGGTATTTATTTTGTTAGACTGTGTGTTCATTTTTTTGAAGGAATTACACCATTAAATTTAATATTTGTGTGCACTGCATGCAATCTCACATGTGTTTACGTGTACCTTTATAAGTTAATTTGAAAAGATAAAATGTTAGAGGGGAATGTTGAAAAAATTGAAAGAGTACATGTATGCTTTCAAACGCACAGGTTTGGGGTGAAATATTATCCACATGACATTAGCTGTAAGACCTTCATCCTGCTAGTTGAGCTTGCCTGGTCATTTTATCTTGAGCATGAAATGATAACAACTTCATAAGGTGTTTTGTTAGAACATATAACATTCTTCCTTACATAATCACTGAAACATAGTTTCTCCAACTCCCTAGGTAATGAAACAGAGAACTTGAAAGAAATTAATTTGTAATTGCTTTGAATGAAAAGAGATAACTTTACCTGCCATTCCTCTTGTAAACAGTCTCTTTATAATCTAAAGAGTTTACAGTAGAACATGTAACCTTAAATTGCATCAATGTATTCTTGACTCCAAGAGAAGATAATGTCAGAATAAGTTCTAGGCTCCATAATGTCCAAACCAGGAAAATCATGCAAAAATCATTATGAGTATATATTTACTTATTGGAGAATAACTCAATCTAAGTTGTACTGAAAGGATTTAAATCTCAGCTCTGTTCTTTCTGCATGGTTGTAGGTACTGTCCCTAACCACTTCTCTTGAGACTAAACTGCCCAAAATATTCTCTGAAACGCTGTGTTAATTTAATGCATGATATATCTTAACTTCTAATTAATTTTTTGTAGCTTTTACAACTGGGACAGTCATGTTGTTGTTTGCAATTCAAGTTCCAATTATCAAGTTATTTCTGACAATCCTGACGGCTTACTTTTCAAATATAAAAGAGACAGAAAAATTCTCAATGTGGATCCAAAGGTAATTTTGTTTTATAATTATCTATCCCTTCACATGTTATTATATTCCAACCATTATTCCAAAATCCATTCATTACTTGGTAGCTCTAAGTTGTTTTGCTTAGAAATAAAAACCTGTTTTGAAATTCAGAACAAGAACTGTCTTAAAAAATAAACTCCAAAGCTTAATAAAATATGACATTAATAAGAAAGAGTTTAGAAGGAATTTAAGTAGACTTGGTAAGTAGGAATACTTCTATAAAACTTTGAACAGAATTAGGTTTCAGAACCAGTACCCACTGGCCAGTACCCACAATCCTACCTGACTCCAGTCATATTTTACTCTCAGTGGGCAGGGAGTTGGGGGGCTGGTAGAGGAGATGGGCTCTCACATTTGTACCCAGAATTTTAATCCCCATCCATATTTGACCAATACTGAGAACAGTAAAATGGTATGTGTCAATGTATCTTCTAAGTGCTAATTTAAAAGACCCATCTTGGGTATTTTAAATCCATATGCATGACACATACAAAGTGCTCAGTAACTATGTGCCCAAAGAACACAGGGATTCAATTCCATAGCAATAAGTAGATTCACCAGGTTCTAGTGAATCTAAGATCACACCTGTGATCTTAGCTATGCAAGAGGCTGAAATCTGGCTGATCTTGATTTGAAGCCAGCATGGACAGAAAAGACCACAAGATTCCCTCTCCAATTAACCAACACAAAGCTAGGCTAAAGGCATGGCTCAAGTGATGAGTCTCAGCCAGCAAGCAAGTGCAAGGACCCTGAGTTCAAGTCTCAGTACAAATAAAAAAAAGTAAAAATGAAAGAGTAGATTAGTGTCCACAATCAGATTCAACTGGAAATATTTCTCTTGGCAATCCCAAGAGAGTGATCAAAGCTTCTCTCTCACATAATTCTACACAGTGGAAGTTCAATGCTAAAATGCCAGCCTCTATCATCACATACCAAAATAGTCAACAACACTCATGTTTCACACAGCACACTTAGAGCTGGGTGAGAGTTTGCATAGATATGCAATCACTGCTATTTAAAGAGGCTTCTTATACACTTCCACACAAATGGTTCCTCACCACCCATAGTCATATAATTGGCTCTAGTTATATGAAAGGCTGGGAAATATAATCTTTTTTAGGGAGGCCATGAGCCCAGATAAAACAGGGGTTAGGGATAGGAAGAAGAGAGATTTGGACAAATAACTAGCCACTTCTGATACTACTTCAAGACTGCACTACTGGTTTTGGGTCTCAGGTTTCTCAGTACTTAAATGAAGTTCTAGATCAGAAAATCTACAGACCCATATTCATTATGAAACTATGAGTAATAAAAAGAGATTATTAACATACCTTCTCTGTAGTAGTGTCTTTTTATTGATCTAAACTGTCAAAATGGCATCTATTTATGCAGATACAGAAAGCTTAATAAACAGTATTCAGTCTTTTCTTGAATAAGCTAAGCTGTACAAGTAAAAAAGGCCTAAAATTATTCATTGCTTCTTTAAAATGTGTGAAACAAATCTTTGAATCAGCTTTGAATCACATCATACTTTAGGTATTTAACTTACTTTAGGGCTCTACTAATGGCATACTTCTTGAATGTATGTCATGAGTTAGAGTTGTTACGGACTTTGGGGAATCATTATTGAATACAACCTATTACTTGAACATGGCTGAAATAACTTTAAGGCTCTCGGTTCTGATAATCAACTATACGATTTTAAATACTTTGTAAATAGTATGTGACATATAACACATGTCTTCCTATTTTATGGAAGGAAAAAAATGCATTTAAAAGAAGTATTTCCAAATCTTGGAAAAAGAGCAATGATCCAGTTCATGAATGATAAAAGACTCCTTCACTAAGACACATGATGATATTTAAGTACTTAAAAATCATATTCATATTATGTTTTCCTATTTTATTTTAATCTTTACCCTTTTGAAGTTAAAGTAAACAACAGAGCTGAAAAGAAATTTCTGACCTCATCAGCAAAGAAACTTCAAGGCCTTTACTTGACTATATTGCCTTGACAAATTCATTTTAAGTTTCCTGGGTTTTAATATTCAGAACTGGAGCCTAAGAATTTGTTCCTCATTGTTTAATTGCTTTACTCTGATTAAAGTCCTTCCTTCTAATACACCAGGCTCAATTCTTCCTCAGCTAAACCCCAAAAGTACATTCTTTAATACGTTGCCATTGTGAGTATACAGGTTATCAATGAACCACAACTTAAGAACACCTTCTACATAAAGAGACAATAGAGACATCAAGAAATCAGACATTCTATTCTGAAATATAAGTAGAAAAAACACATTGATTTTTGGCTTTTATGGACAAGATAGATGTAAAATCAGAATGTATGGGCTAGGGTAATGGCTAGTAATAGATTATCTGTTTACAAGCACAAGACCCTGAGTTCAATTCCCAGAACCGCAAAAGAAAAAGAAAACACAGGAGGGAAAGGAGGGAGGGAGGGGAGAGGAAGAAGTGGGAAGGGAAGGGAAGGGGAGAGAGAAGAGAAAGAAAAAAGAAAGAGAGAAAGAAAGGAAAGAAAGAAAAAGAAAATTAGCATGTACACCTCTGACATAATCCTTTACCTTCTAAAATGCCTGGTGTTTTACATTTCTATATTTTATACATCCAACATAATAATTCTTAATGACATACAGGATAATAAGTAAATGAGAAATTAAGAAATAAGATCAATGTGTATCTTAATAATGGTAAATGTTAGGAATTATACTCAACATTCTTCTTAGTAATTTTCTTCAAATTCTTCCAAGATGACCATCTTAGAACCCCACCATTTAAGGTTCTGTAAATTATTATGTGAACAGTGCCACCCTTCTTTTCCTTCAAGTTACCCTCTTTGAATATTTTAAGCTTGGAATTAAAGGGGTCAGATAAATGAAAGGTAGAATCAGTGGTAAACAGGATGTGTTTTCTTTGTGCAATGCAGATGTAGGCTCATTAATTCTGAACTGTAGTTCCCATGAAACACAGTTGTTTGTGAATGGTAACAGTGGAAAAAAGAACACCATGCAGGTCTTAGTAATATGAGTTCATTGGTTAAGAAATTCCAAATGCAATAAGAGTTTGGTTGCATTGAAAACAGGACCACTGGCTTTAACTTCCCTGCAGCTGTATAACATCTGGAACAAATAAGGAAAGTTTCTATTTTTGAGTAAGAATGCTTGTCTGAGTGATTCACACCCACCAGAATGTTTCCAGTGTATTATCTTTAGAGGGCTTGAGTGGAAGTACTTTACACTCACTCTTCTGTATTAGTCAAACAATTGAAAAATATGTATTTTCTCTTAATGTTGGAAAGTAATAACCGTATTTGAGTGTCACCATAGCATATTAGCTCTAAAACCAACAAGATGAAAAAGATTATATAGAACATACCAAACAGGAAAAGAAAAAACTTTTCTTAATTACATCTCCTCTTTTTGTGGAAAAAGTCCATGAGAGCCCATCACTTAGAAAAATACCTCATAACAAGTAAATGATAACTAATCATGAATAAATAATTGAATGAATGATCCTAAGAGCAAATAATAATAACAATATAATAATGATAATGTCACACTAATCCAAAATTGAATAGATATTATCATTCATATTTGACATAGCAATGGTGAGTACAGTCATCCTACCTTATATTTATCCAAATAAATCAGAAAAAAAAAACTGCAGGAATTTATCACTGGGAAGAGGTTTGGTAGAGGTTAGGGAGAAATCTTTATTTTGCTTTCAAGTCTTCTTGTGTGGTCCAAGGAATGTGTAATTTAAGTTATCTCAATGAGACTATTAAATTAGAATGTATTTTTAATTTCTGAACAGACTCCAGCAGTTTAAGTGATCTGCTCAAGGTCACACAGTACATTATTAGTAGAATCCAGCAGTGAAACTTAAACTCAAACATTGAGACAGCCTGCTTGGGTGGGGGGCAGAGGGGGAGCAAAAGTAAGTCAGTCTTTGTTCTTTAGCTTCTTTGCTTTGAGGCAGAAGCTAGTAGAGATGACATGTAAGGGGATGGCACAGAAATAAATGTTACCTAATAACAGAGAAGGAAATCTTTCTTCTTAGCTGTGGCTTGAAAGATGATGAGAAATTGACTTTAAAGAGAGGAAGAGACAGTCAGTAGCAGGAATTGAGTCTATTAGCCAACCTTCACAAGTATTAAGACAAGGGAAATTTTAAAAATAATTTCAATTTGGCTGTTGCACTGGCTTGATGGAGTAAGTAGGAATTAAGCCCAAAGTCTCACAAAACCTTTCCTGTAGGACTGATGAGGATTGTGGACTGGGTGTATGGGAAAAATGCCAAGTCACTTGTGCATAGAAATAAAAGGGTAAAAACATTATGTTTTAAAAGGATTGGAAGGTGTTCATCAACACATACTAGCAAGGGGGACACAAAGAGCAAATAAAGAGCAAAGATTAGAAGAAATAGAGCTCTTGTCATAGCTAGTGTATTTGGTTCATGTTTTTAATAGTCCAACTGCCTGATTATTTCAAGAAAGACCAAACGTGGAGAATTTATGTTTCTAGAAGTGTTTTGGGAAGATCTCACTCCAGCCCTTAGAAAAGAAAGAAATACTGGAACATATCTTGAGTCTAATTGCTTACCAAACGAAACAGGCAAACAAAGCATGCTTAAAAGATCACGGAGGGTATGTGGTTTCTCTTAGATGTAGGACAATGGTGGGAAAAAAGACATTATTATAGAATAACATATGTATTAATTTGTTCATAATTAATTATGTATGCATTAATTTGGCAAGAAATAGTTCTCCTTTTGCTTTATGTGCCAATACTCTTGACTACATCTAAGAACTCAGACTCCTCTTTTTTAAAAAGAATTGTTCACAATTTTCCAGTCATAACAGTTATTGGGCATGTAGACTCTAGCCTACCTCTGCTTAATCATGAGTGATGGCTATCAATTCAGTAAAGCATTTCCTCTTCTCTCTTCATATTAGGCCAATCAGGAGAACTTCAGGCTCCAACTCTAGCAGTCACACTAATCAGTCTGTGATGAAAGCCAGAAGTTTATATTTTTACAGTATCCCCAGGTGACCCTAAAGATTAGTTAGATTTGGGCTGAAAATATGGATTAGTGGTAGAGTGTTTGCCAAGCATGCATGAAGTCCTGGGTTCAATTCCCTTGTACCACATAGACAGAAAAAGCCTGAAATGGTGCTGTGGCTCAAGTGGTAGAATGCTAGCCTTGAGCAAAAGAAGCTCAGGGAGAGTGCCCAGGCCCTGAGTTGAAGCCCCAGAACTGGCAAAAAAGAAGAAGAAGTTTAGCTGGATTTGATGCCCACCATTTTACTTAGTAATATTTTTGGGAGAGATGGAGTCAGTCATGGGCCTTGAACTCTGGGCCTGAGTGCAGTTCCTCAGCTCTTCAGCTCAAGGAGAGAGTTCTACCACTTGAGCCACAGCACCACTTCCTGTTTTCTGGTGGTTTATTGGAGATCAGAGTTTCATGGCCTTTCCTGACTGGGCTGGCTTTGAGCCTCAGATCTCAGTCTCCTGAGTAGCTAGAATTATAGGCATGAGCCACCAGCACCCAGCTTTTATGTAGTAATATTTTACTAGCTATTGCTTTACCTTACAATATATGCATAAAAAAACAAACTTTATTCCGTTAAAATGAATTTTAATTCAAGAGTCTTAATTTTAAGTAGCTTAAATTACACATTCCTGGGAATGCACAAAACGACCAGACAGTACAGGGAATATACCAGACTTCCAGACAACCTCCACAAATTACAAACATACTGTATGCTTCCACTGATACATTGCTGCCATTTAAAAAAATAATTACAGAAAGATGAGGGGCTGTGGATGATACCTATTTTTGCTATCACTGTGATCTCAAGAATTAGTTTGTGAAGTCCTTTTGTACATAGTCTCAAATTAAACATTAGTGACCAAATCTTATAACGTATGAAGTACAGGGCATCCACCTTCTGATTCTTTTACCATTGTATTGCCAGTGTTAGTGCCATACCCGCACATGGTAGATACTCAATGACATCTGTAAAGTGAATAAATTGAATATTAACTATTTGCAAAAGAAATGAAATAGTAGATCCAAAAATAATCCTGGAAACTTTTGAGGTTAACTCCAAAATTCTTTAGGATCTTAGGGACTAGAAACATATGTAAAGCTAAAAATATGTTTAGTTAAAAACTACCAGAATAATTGGAGCTTGTATGTTTTTTTCTTCTTGGTAGGTGCATTAAACCACAAACATTCTTAGCTGAGCCTTGAAATGCTGACTATAGATGTTCAGAGAAATGACATTGTATCAGATATATAGTTATATAATTGAATTAGAGACTTAGTCATTTAAAAAAAAACAAACTTATTTTTGTCATTATCATTGTCATGTATGCAGATGCTTTAAGCAAATATGTCAGATGCTGATTGTTTTTAATTTTCTTAAATTTTATTGTAAAGGTGATGCACAGAGGGTTACAGTTACGTAAGTCAGGTAATGAGTACATTTCCTTTTGAACAGTGTCATTCCCTCCCGCATTCTCTCCTAGTTTTTCTCCTCCTTACTTCCCTTCCCCCATTTGGATAGTTTCATTCCAACATAATGTCTAGTATCACTGCTGAATTGGTTCACCCTTTGTCCCACTATTTCTATGCTTCCCTTTCCCCTCCCATATCAGATTAATTTATATACAAGATAAAGGGTACAGAAATACAAAACAGTGACCAAAAGGAATAAACCAAAGAAAAAAAGGAAAGAAAAAAAACATTACAATAAAAAAATTCTTGTTTCCATTTCTTGGTATTCATTATTTTATATGATCATATGCACATAGCTAGTGAGACCTTGAATATCCTCCTTTGTTCTCACTGTGTGAATGTTTAGAGTGCTGTTTAATCAATCATGTCCAAGTGAATTATTTCTTTTACTATCCATTGTGTTTACTCACAGATGTATAGGCATATTCTAATAATTATAAATGAGGAAAGCCATAGGCTGAAGATTTAAAAAGGGACTTTACCAAAGAAGAAATAGGAATGGCCAATAGACACATGAAGAGATGTTTGACATCACTGGCCATAAAAAGAAATGCAAATCCAAACAACTCATCCCAGTTAGAATGGCCATTTTCAAGAAAACTAACAATAATAGATGCTGGTGGGGATGTGATCAAAAGGGGATACTACTACACTGTTGGTGTGAATGTAATCTTGTTCAACCACCCTAGAAAGCAGTATGGAGGCTCCTCAAAAGAACTCCCCTATGATCCAGCAATCCCATTCCTGAGCATATACCCAATGGATCACAAACCAGGCTACACAAAAGGCATCAGCACAACTATGTTCATTGTATTGTTGTTTGGGTTTTTTTTTTTAACTGTATTTTTTTGTCTTTTCTTTTTTGGTACTGGGGATCGAACCCAGGACGTTGCACTTGCTAGGCAAGCGCTTTGCCACTGAGCTACATCCCAGCTCTCATTGTATTGTTTAGCATAACCAAAATATGTAATTAACCCAGATGCCCCTCAGTGGATGAATGATCAAGAAAATGTGGTATATATAAACAGTGGAATTCTATGCTTCTATCAGAAAGAATGCTACTGCCCCATTCATAAGGAAATGGAAAGACTGGGAGAAAACTGTATTAGGCAAAGTAAGCTGATTTCTTTTACTATGAGCAAAAAAATAACTAGGTCAGTTTGATTCTTAAATAAATTTGGTTAAAAGAAAATAACTGAATAATTAGGCTTTTTTTTAATCTGGAGAAAAATTCCAGCAGCACCAATTTTCTCCTCTGTTCTCTCACAACAGCAAGTACCACCCAGGTACTGCTATTAGTAGGAAAGGTGTTAATCGCCTCCTTCACCTTGGATCTGCTTCTAAGTCCATTGATTGCTCTTAGTTTCCCTTGCCACCCAGACCTTCAGTCCCAACCCATCACAGCCTACAACTATTGTTGTAAATGTAGAAGCCCTTACCATTCTTCAAGCAAATGGTTCCTCTGTTCCAACCTCTATTGAAGGGGATCAGTTTTGCAATTTGTCTTTTCACAGGAGACAGGTATATTTCCTTTGGAATATTAACATAAAAACAAGCTATGAAAGTGTAGCTCAATGGCAGAATGCTTGTCTAGTTTGTATGAAACCCAAGGTTTGATTCCCAGCATGGACAGAAAATCACAAAGTGGAATAACTGTAAGCAAAATTTAAACACTCTACAAGAATGTCCCCTCAAACTCTACTGAAAAACTGAAGTCTGGGCCAGTAGGTCTGGGGCCACTTACTGAATCACCAACACCACTTTTTTGGCCCTTGGCTTTGCCTTGGAGGCTGCTTGTAAAATGATGCTTTTTAACTGTGGCACAGTTGTAGTCATTAAGTAAAACTGAGATCTTGCCAACTTTCTGGTTTTGCTGCCCAAATTACTGAATATTTGGTTGATTATAGCCTTAAAACACCCACATACTAAGTAGCTTTTAAACATTTCTCCCCTGGGCAATCACCTGGTGTATCTGAACTAAATGTCCACCACATATAAATTAAGTATTTACTCAACTAACTACTGCTAAAATCAATGGCCTTAAGGAGCACATTAAAATTACATAATTGAACTTGGCTTTTATGAATTAAAACTCCTGAAGCTTAAATTCCATGTCCTCCTCCTGACCTGGAAGAATGACTTTAATTTTACATGCAGTATTTATGGAACATGCCCTAGAGATAAGCACATTGCTGTAAAGTATCCAAGGTCTGAACATATATTTGAAATAGAGCACACAAAAGATGAACTGGAAGAAAGAAAATAACAAATACATAATTTTGAATTATTACATAACTCCCATGACTTTCACCACACCAACAAATCCTTTATTTTCTCAGGCATTGAAACACCAAAGCAAGATGAGAGATGTTAATTTATTAGAATATGAAGCACACTAGCATGAATGATGGCAGAAAATGAGAAAAATCCCAATAGTGACAATGTCTAAGTGGATGTTGCTGGCTTGCATATCTTCAGCACAAGCAGTCATGGCTTAGACTATGTGCAATGCCTTAAGTAGCCAAAGGAAAAATCAAAATTAATACTTAACACAACCTTTCCTTCCCCCCACCCCCGCGAAAAATGGCAGCCCGAACTCACCAGCCTGAATAATTACCTCTTAAGCACAAATGGCTGCTGCAGAGATTAAATTCTTAATCTTTTGGGAAGCACAAC
The DNA here is from genome assembly GCF_019054845.1 of Dipodomys spectabilis. Taxonomy (NCBI): domain Eukaryota; kingdom Metazoa; phylum Chordata; class Mammalia; order Rodentia; family Heteromyidae; genus Dipodomys; species Dipodomys spectabilis. The sequence continues at coordinate 34,313,847 of NW_024870720.1, forward strand.
TTACTTTTTAATTTTGATGATCTTCATAAATTTATCGGAAACAGGAAAGAATACACACCTTGCCATGAGCAGAGTAACATAATATGGTCAGGATATTCAAACACACATCCAGACCACTTACTGAATCTCACTTGCTCATTTGAGGTTTACTGAGAGTTACTCCAAATATCTGGAAACAGGTGAAAGAGCTAGGAATGGCCACAAAGTTCAGGAAGGATAAAGCCATTTAAGAAGGACAATATTGTAAGTGGGTTGGAGTTACAACAATTTTATCAGCTCTGTAATTAGGAAAAATCGCTTAACCTCTATGAGTGCTGCTTCACCTCTGTTGCACCATGTATAAAAATCTCTGCAAACAGTAATTTTATAAAAGGTTTTCCTGAGGGGAAAATGTGTCTAAAATGTCTGGTATCAAGTAGGTACTTGAATACATATTTCTTCCTTGTGGGATATTACTTTACATACTGCAAATGTCCTAAATGGAAACACTACAAGAAAAAAATGGAAATAATCTGTATGTCCATGATTGGGCAATGGTTAAAAGGTTACTCTGCATTTACACAAGAAATAGAATATAACAGTTTTAATGTGAACATGATTATTAAGTGGAAAAAACAAGTTTCAAAATAGTGTAGATAATAGTTTTTCATTTTTAGCTATAATTCCTCATATAAGAATTTTCCACTCATAAACATTAAGGTTAGTTCTTGTTTTCCTTCAACTAACAGCTCTACAACTGTCTGTGGGAAACCCCACAGATACTTCAGACAGACTTCTAAAGTAAAATCACTTAGTTTGTAAAGCCTTAAAGAGAGACTGTCAAATTGTATTTCAGACCATATCAATTTACAATTACACCTGAACTCTTGTAAGACTCATTTGCCGTGCTCTATTTATTTTGCAATTTAAAATACAATTTTATTGTTATCAATAGGGTGTTGTACACAGGGGTTACCACTTTATTTTGTAGGTTTTGAACTTTGTTCATTCTGAAGAACAAATTTAATTGAAGTCAATTTCTTTACATTTTTATAGTTACTGGAAATAATATTGATTATTAATCAGCAGGTCAAAATGCTTGAAAGGAAATGGACTCATTGCCTTGCTCATGTAACTGTAACCCCTCTGTACACTATCTTTTTTTTTTTTTTTTGCTGGTTGTGGGGCCTGGACTCTGGGTCTGGGTGCTGTCCCTCAGCTCTTCAGCTCAAGGCTAGCGCTCTACCACTTGAGCCACAGCGCCATTTCCACACTTTTCTGCTTATGTGGTGCTGAGGAATCGAACCCAAGGCCTTATGCATGCAAGGCAGGCACTCTACCACTGAGCTACCTTCCCAGCTCCCCTCTGTACACTATCTTTACAATAAAAATATATATTTAAAAAATAAATAAAAGGGGCTGGGAAGGTGGCTCAGTGGTAGAGTGCTTGCCTTGCATGAATGAGGCCCTGGGTTCGATTTCTCAGTACCACCTAAGCAGAAAAACCCGGAAGTGGCACTGTGGCTCAAGTGGTAAAGTGCTGGCCTTAAGTTGAAGAGCTGAGGGACAGTGCCCAGGCACAGAGTTCAAGCCCCACAAAACCGGCAATAAATAAATAAATGAATATATGACCAGTAAAAAAAATATGAAGATGTGTGATGACTCACCTTGGCAATAGAAGGGCTTGAATTTTATAGACATGAATGTTTGCTTTTCGTTACTGTAATTTTCCTTTTTTCCTTTGATAGCTCCTTACATAATGAAAAGGAATGGTGCACTTTCAGATGACTTAACAGTAATAAAGCCTAAAAAATACCCCCCCCCAAAAAAGAAAAGATAAAGCTAAATTCTGTGAATTTTTGTGTGCATGATGGTCCTGGGCTTCGTGGGTTCTGTCCCTGAGCTTTTTTCCTCAAGGCTAATGCTCTACCACTTGAACCACTTCCAGCTTTTTGGTAATTAATTGGAGATAAGATTTTCATGAATTTTCCTGCCCACGCTGGCTTCAAACCATGATTCTCAGATCTCATCTTCCTGAGTAGCTGGGATTATAGACATGAGACACTGGCACCCAGCTTCACTTACATAATTTTAACATGCTTTTCAAAGCCACTGATTTTTAGCAGTAAATAAGTAAATACTTAATCAAAATAACCATATTCATCTATTGATTTTTTTCTTCTCTAATTGTTACTACTTTCTTCCCATTTTCCTAAAATTTTGGTGGATTTTTTTTCAAATTAATGTTTAAGTATTTAATGTGTAAATGGCTGCAATTTAGAAGATAATTGTGTAAGCCTTTGTAGTGGTTTATGGTATGTGTAGATTTAAACATGGCTCAAACTAGTTCTTTCTCCTTCTGAGTTTTAAAGTTCACATATTAAGATTGGGAAAATACTTTACATTCATCTAAATTTGTTTGTCATTTCTTTAATGCATTGAAATCTGTGATTCTCCTCGTAGTAAGTTGGAATTTCTTCACTTCTCACTTCATCCATATTTCTCAGAAATGTATTGCTCTGGTTATCATCTTAGTAGCCTGTTTTACTCATATTTTATACGTGGCTTTGAGTCCAGTCTCTTCTAGGACCTTGCAATGATCTCAGACAGAGGTGTTTAAAAGCTTCTTATACTGGGATTTTGAAGTGAGAACATTCCATGTGCTGATTGGACTCTTTCTGCTACAAGGCTTGCTCTTGCTAATTTGTATGTGTGATCGCTATTAGCAATTTTATGACGTATTATCAAAGAAAACTACAGGGCTGGGAAGGTGGCTTGGTGGTAGAGTGCTTGCCTAGCAAGCATAAAGTTCTGGATTCAATTCCTCAGTACCACTAAACAGAAAAAGCTGTAAGTGGTGCTGTGACTCAACTGGTAGAGTGCTAGTCTTGAGCAAAAGAAGCTCAGGGAGAGTGCCTAGGCACTGAGTTCAAGCCCCAGGACTGGCATATAAATAAAAAAATTAAACTATAAGGCAATATAATTTTAAACAAATAAGAATTTAAGTTCTTTTTGGAAATTTCCATATGGGATCTCAAATTGGGCTTTTGAGACCTTCTATATTTATTGTGCTGACGTGAAAAAAACAAGCCCAGAAAGTCATTCCATCAGAATTTACCTGCAAAAACTATAAATTCAGATATATTTCTTTTATTTTTCTTTATGCCAGAATAGACAAAGGTTACTTCTTTGAAAGAAATTACATTCTTGGATACAAAAGACAGGCCAGTTTGCCTACAATCAATTTGAAAGCATAACATCTTTGAGAAAAGTTCAACTAGATTAAATGAGCAATGTTTTCAAGTATGACATTGCAGTCAATTTCTTGGTTTTATAATTTGTACAATTATATCCTGGTATAAAGGATGAGAGCTTCTGATTGAATATATGCAAATTCGTACATTGAAAGTAAGGAGCCTTAATAGAACCCTCTGAATTCTAGACATGTAAGTAAAAAAACAGATATCATTTTTAAATACTGTTACTGGAACTTGAACTCCAGGGCCTTGTGTTCTCACTTGGCTTTTCCTTCAGAGCTAGTACTCCACCACTTGAGCAATGCCTCCGGTTCCATCAGAAAGAATGATATTGTACCATTGCTAAGACTTGGGAACAATTATATTAAGAGAAACTTCAATCCTCAAATCTCAGCCCCCTGAATAGCTAAGATTATAGTTAGAATACATTGAGACCTGACTCAGATATCATTTTAAGTGGTTTATTTAAGTTTACAAAAGTAGAATATACTAGATTCTTGTGGGTTATTGAATGTTTAAGTGGGAGGAAGATGTTTTTAATACATCTGGAAAACACAACACTAGACTATAGGCATAAAAGCTGTCTACCATTCATTGATTCTAGTGCTATCCTGTTCTACTGGATCTCATGTTAATCATCACACACAACCTTTCCTTTGGCCCTGAAATACTCATAGAAATATTGACTCAGTCTATCCATGAAGCAATCTTTACATTGCCAGTTCTGTACTGTTCTATACTGAAGTGTAGATGCTGGAAGGATTTGATACAGAGATTCTGTAGTGTTTCCTTCTTGCTGAGCATAGAAATTAGGGCCTATATCCTGTCAGAGATTTTGGAGATGCATGAGAATAAAATACTAGGCTAGAGAGTATTTTTGAATTATGACTAAAAATTTACCATTGCACACAGTTAAATGAAAGTTAGTAACAAGAATAAGAAACAAACCAGGGCCAAGATAACAAAGCAATGTAAAACAATTTAGACAAATTAAATGTATTTTCAAAGAGGTCTATGAATAGTGTATCTGATTTAAAAAATGATTAAAAAATAATTTCATTAAAGAAAAAAACTCTTGAAACATGACAGAATAATCCCAAGATATAATTATCAACACCATATGAATGTCAGGTAAAGAAATTCAGTTAATCTGTAGTAAAATCTCAATATTTATATTTTTGCCAGTAGCTGGAATTATAACTAATAATTTACACTATTATTATCCAGTTACCGTTAAACAAAGCACAACTAAAATTCTCACAAATAGAAGAAAACCTGGTAGAAATATTCCTAAGAGGTGTAATCTGTGTTTTCCCTGGAAATGAAAACATGTAAGAAGCTAAGAACAATAACCAACTTCCTATAACACATAGAAAAATGTCCAAATACTTATATTAATACTATCAAATCAACACAAATTTACCTAGGATAGGTTGATCATCTCCTCTGACTTGACAACTGCTCTGGTTGGAGTATATAAACAGACTTAATTATTTTTAGCACTATTTTTCAAACACACAAGACTGAATCTTTATAATTGTTTTTCTAAAGTTCCCTCTAGGAAATCTCAAAGATTTTGAACATGAAAGAGAGCAGTTTGGGCCATAAAAGAGAGCCTAAAAGTTTTTTTTCAATAACTAGGATCTAGTTATGAAATGAAAAAGTCAGAAAAAATTGTCAATGGGTATTCATATACTTTGTTAAATCAAGCAACCAGAGAAATACTGAGTTAACCACTTAAGTAAACATTTTAAACAATTAAGATTTTAAAAATGAATAGAAGTGGGCTGGGAAGGTAGCTCAGTGGTAGAGTGCTTGTCTTGCATGCATGAAGCCCTGGGTTTGATTCCTCAGTACCACATAAGCCGAAAAAGCTGCAAGTAGCGCTGTGGCTCAAGTGGTAGAACGCTAGCCTTGAGCTGAATAGCTCAAGGACAGTGCCTAAGCCCAGAGATCAGGACCCATGACCGGCAAAAAATAAAATAAAATAAAAAATAGAAGTTAACATACTTGTGCTCTTATAAACAACACATTTTGTTCTTTGTTTTTCTTATTTTCCTTAAATAATCACACATTTAATGAATATAACATAGGGCACAGAAAATTAGTCTTACAAGACAGTGAATCTTTGGTATATAGGCAGATTACACAGAAGCTTTAAAATGACTTTTTCAAAAGAAGAGTCGAGCATTAAACAAGCCTATCAACACTAAACAGACAGTACTGCACTCCAAAACAGAAAATATATTCTGCGTTCAGATAAGAAAAAATAAAGATCTTTCTAATTTGTAACTATCAACACATAGAGAAATATACATAGCTAATAATCAGACCCAACCTTAGCCACAGATCAATGCAAACATAACACAAGAAAAGAAAATCACCAGTCTACATATCCAGGACTCATCTTCTCCAGTCAGTGCAAGAATCTCAATATAAACTTAGATGAGTAGACAAATAATACAAATAAAGTTCTGGAAAATTGTTTCTCATCCAAAAGAATTTGCATAGGTGACAAGAGTTAGATCATAAAACTATATTCTGAATCACCACTCTAATGGGGTATAATTTATCAACTATAAAAAATTCAAAGACAAAAACACAAAAATAGTCATAGGGCTAATATGGAAAGCAACAATGGACCCGAGAAGTTAGCAATTCATTGCTACTGAGGATTTTCCTCTGGCAGTAAAGAAAGATGGACCTAGGATCCTAAGAGGTGCCCTCATCTCCTGGAGAGAAGGTGAGTCAGCCTCCACAAGCACAGACACAAAATGAATTTGCCAAAAATACCCTTTAATTCATTGATTATAGATGGCACTGGAAATATAATAAGTGCAAAGAGAATTCAAAGGATATATATGTAAAATAGATTGCTGTTTTTTGTTATCCTTAAGTAGTTATACAAAAGGATTTCAATTCAACATGTCAAACTATGAGTACAGTGTATCTTGATCATCCCTCTCATCATTCTCCTCACCATCAATGCCAGCTTTACCCAACTGCCTCAAGTTACCTGGTTCCATTTTCATGTATATACCTTGAATATTGTGACTATTTGCCTAGCCTTCATTTCTCTACTCATTTCACCCTCCCCCGTTGAATCCTATCTCCTGACAAAACATGTTCAGCTTCCTAGTATTTTGTTAAACTGTAAGATAGTTGAACAGACTCATCCTTTGCACATACCAAACTTTAGTCAGGTTGTCTAGTTATATATGCTATATGACCCTGTATGTTTTCATATGTGTTTATAATTTACATCTAACTTCCACAAATGAGAGAAAATATGTACCCTTTGTCTCCCTGAGCCTGACTTATTTCACTTAACATGTTATTTCAGTTCCATCCATTTCCCTGCAAATTATATAACTTCTCCTTGATTGATGAATAAAATTCATACACAAACACACACACACAGACATATATGTCACTATAAGACCATTACTTTCATTCCATTGGGTCCAAGCAATTTACATTTTATAAACAATAACAATATAGGCAGTTTTTTACACCTTTAATAATTGTAAAATAACACAAACAAAATAGCAGCAAAAACAAAAACAAAGTAAAAATGACATGAATGAACCCATTTGATTTGCCCACTTCAAGACTATAGTTTTTCCAGTCCCGGTTAATAAAACCTGGGTCAAAAATATCCTTCTGTGACTGACACAAGAAAATAAATACTAGCAATGGAAAAGAGCAATACCAAAACTTGATTCTACCACCATTTCTGAGTTTCTTTTTGTTTGTTTTAAATATATTTTTTATTGTAAAGATACTGTACAGAGGGGTTACAGTTACATGAGTAAGGTAATGAGTCCATTTCCTATTCAGCATTGTTACCCCCTCCATTGTTTTTCCCCTACCATTCCTTTCCTCCCCACCCCCTGACACCTCCCTCTGACCACCCCCTGCAAAGTTGTAAAGTTCCTTTTCAACATAGTGTCTTGTGTGTATCATTGTTACAATGGGTCAACTTGTATCCTTATTTCAGCATTTTGTTTTTTACCTTCTCCTCCCCAAATTAAAAAAATGTATATACAAGATGCAGGACACCAGAATCAAATACAGTGACAACAGGGGTTATTCCATGGGGAAAGAACATATAAAAAAACAAACAAACAAACAAAAATCACATAGTACATTATAAATACATTAACAAGAACAGCAAGAAAGATAAAATCTCTTAAGTCCCTCTCTTAGGGTTGATTTCGTGTAGCATCATCTTATGTTTTCTACAGTATTTTCACAATAAAAAAAAATAATAAATTTTTTTAAAAAACCAATTCTGAGTTTCTTACCATTTCTCTCTATAACCAATGGAAAGAGTTGTTCGCAAGGTAGCTCTCTGTGAACTTGTCATCATGTGGGAAATCCCAAGTAAAATAGAGATCACGTCTTTCTCACTGATTATAATTTGAAAGGGGGAAAAACAGCAGATCAAATCCTTTTGAAGATGATAATAAGTTTTATTGTCAAGCCATCATGGACAGGTATGTTAACTGACTTGAACCAATTCCAACTTTGAAGTATTGGTCTGACAAACTAGAAATCAAGATAGAATTCTTTTTAATTATGAGCCTGAAGTGTCATGTGTTTTTAAAGCCCTACATTAGGATTTCTGTAGTTAGTGACTCACAGCGTACAAGAGAATCTAGACCAGAGTGAATCTGGGATTCTCTTTGATCCCAAGTACTTTTAGTAATGTCACAACCCTGTAGCCACAAAGCTCATAATGGAAATCATCACTGCTCCTGAAACAAAAAGAATCATCAGGGGTGGAGTAGAATTAACTCATGGGAACAGCCATTTTAATTTTGTTTTCTGTAAAAATCCTCTGATGCCAATTATTTGTATGGATTTGGTTAACAATGTAATTTGTGTATTTTAGGCTCAACCTGGGGACAACTCTACTAGAATCCCTATCCAGACAGACCTCTACATACAAGCTGTCATTTTTGACCATGTTTCCAGAAGGAAGAATTAAGTACCAACATGTTAGATGGTTCTCTAATTGTTTGTTAAATTAAAATTAATTCTGTAGTTTAAAAAAATTGGAACCATAAACGAGTCCTACAACTTGAAGGCAAATTAGAATAATAAAATTTAATAAGGAAATTAAGAAAAACTGTAATTTTGTCCATCTTTTTATTGTGCAGATAGCCTCTTGATCTGAGTTGAGGTTTTTGTAATTTTTTTCCCCTGAACATGGAAGCTGATTGCAACAGTTCATGGAAGAGAATCTTGTTGCCACTTCAAAGATACACTAATTGGTGACATATTTTGAAGCTCAGATTTTCCAAAACAAAAATGTTCCAGGTCCCACAATTGCCAAATCTAGCGTGCCAAACATTATGCCATGTGGCTCTGCTGGCAGTCCTCATCCCTAAAAAATCACTGAATATTGATAAGGAGCCCCAATTTGGAGGACAGGCATAGGAAACACTGTACGGATGCAAGTCTTTCGATAGCTCTGCATATATAAAATACGAAATAGTCTAGAAGATTATTTTAATATCAAAAAAGGCTTATATGCCTGGACAGCACAAACCCCATGCAACGAAGTTAAAAATAATGAAATCTAAAAGAAGCTCAAAGACTTCATAAGAGAAATGAGCATGTTTTCCTAGTATGTTCTGCAGGTGGCTTTGTGCAGAAAAGAAATTTAGAGGCAATCTTTTATTTAAAATTAATGTTTGGTTCTTCCTCTTCTTTCCAGTTCTCTTCCTTTGCTATCCAGTCTATTACTGCAGCAATCAGGAAAAGGAAAACAATGTGGGCTTCTGCCCTATGATACTGGGTTAGAAGAGCCCAGGACAGTGTCAGGTTCAAATGGGGTGAAAAGTGTGTGTTCATGGGGGACAGCAAGAAAGATTAGATCCCAAGCAGGGTGCAAGAGGACGACCTGTTAAACTGGAATTCGATGTCATGGTGTGATCTCATAGTCTTCGGTATATACCACAGATGCAAACTATGCAGATCTGTATTACTATGTACTCCAAATGTACATTGTATGGATTATGCACACATATTACTTTCTCCGTGGAGAACATCCCAATAGAAGGCCTACCATCCATATATTAATTTATTACAATAATTTTTCCATCAAAAATAAATAAATGCACAAATAACTAAATAGTAGAGACGCTGGGGGAAATGACTGATTTAAGGGTAAGGCGGGATAAAAACAGGACCCTTAAAAAGAACTTGCCAGAAAACAAAGAAGTCCTCAACTAATGAAAATGTATCAAATAGACCCAGAACCCACATTGAAGGGGTTCTCAATGACCAAGTCTGAGACAGTTTGAGCACCCAAATAAATAACCATAAGACTAGGAATCAAATTGGAAACTGTGCGTCTATCGTGATCTTTAGACTGGAGTAAACTAAAAGTTGGTATGGAAAAGGCTATTTACAGAGGACCTCTGCACAAAATATTTACTTGCAATGAAGGAAACAAGCTAAGAATGGCTGGGTGCCTGCTTTAAGAAGGTGGTTGAAGAGTACCATCAACAATGAGGAAAAATGAATATTTGCCCTACCAAGTAAGATTTATGTCTGAACCAATCAAATGTCACATTTTAAGTTGGAATAGCCAGGCTTGTCAGATGCAAAAGAGACACACAGCGTTTTGGTAAAAGTCCTGCTGAAGTAATATAGCCTGAGTTGATCAAAAGAAAATGCAGACAGGCTCAAATCCAGAAACATTAAGCAGAAGAACTGGCTTATAACTTCTGCAAAGTATCAAGATCACAGAAGTGAAAGAGAAGACTGAGAAACCATCCAACAGCCATAACAACCGTATGTAAAACATACTGCTGAGCAGGATTCTAATCCAAAACTGGGGGCAGCTGCTATAAACTGGATGACTTCTGAAGATTACACAAAAGGAAAGCTTATTATTGACTTTTATGATTATATTATGGTTATTTAATGGAATGCTCTCAATTGTAGGATATTACTCTACAGCATTTGAAAGTCAAGGGGCATCCTGTCAGCTGATTAGTTATAAATTCAAGGAAAAGGTTTTGGTTAGTATACTTGCAACTTCTCTGCAAATCTGAGACTGTTTTGCAATGAAGTAAATATTCAATGTGTTTTATTTGTAAATTGAAAAATGGTATTTCCTTAAACTTGAAGTAAACTGTGAAAATTTTATTGTTCCATTTATAGATTTAAGTAAATGTCAACAGTTGATTTGATAGATCCCTCCATATTTTAATTTGATAAATTCTTTTAAATATTTAAATTTTCCTTCATATATTTCATTATATTCTCTAACGATTTCAATATTTGACAAGTAAGACTTTCTATAGAATAAATTTACTGCAACCTAGTAAATTCAATATAAATATAGTGAATATTTTTTTCTTAAATGCCCAATATGCTTTGCAGATTTCCAAAATTTAAGCTAAAAAACTATGTATGAATTAATATTTAAATATCATTGTCTAAATAACAATACTAAAACTTTTATATTTCTCTACCTTCTAATATGCCAGCTTCTCTCTCTCTTTTTCTCTCCTTTCTTTCTTTTTTGTGATTGTCTTAGGGTTTGAACACAGTGCCTGGGCCTGAGTTCAGTATTTATATCAGATTTACTAAATTGCAGTACTTATTTAATTCTCTGGAAAGTCTTATTTATGAAATATTGAAATCTTTACAGAATTAATATAATGATGTTGGTGATTGAAAATTTAAATACTTAATAGAATTTAAATATGAAAATCTACCAAAGTAATTGTTAATATTAACTATTAAATATTAAATACATAATATCAATAATCTATAAAGAATATTTAAATTTTTATATATGCACCCATATATGTATATATTTACAGATTATTCTTATGTATAATTCCAAGATTTAAAATAGTTTAAAGCCAATTCTATCATTTCTGTTAATTGTTACATCAGCCTCTGAACTCAACTTAAGAGTAAATACTTAACTGAAGATCTGAATGGATTACAGGAAATATTGTTGAGCCTGTATTTGTTATGAAAGGATAGCAAAAAAAAAAAAGACATGGTGTGGGTGATGTGATCATATATACCTGTAATCCAAGATACTTGGGATGGAGAATCAGAAGTTCCAGGCCAGCTCAGAAAGAGACATGATGACCCTGTCAAGTCTTGTCTTACTTTGTTTTCACAGTTGTAAGGTTTCATTGATGGAATTATTGGAATTTCACAGTTGTAAGGTTTCATTGATGGAATTATTAGAAGCTCTCTACTTTGAGGCTCCTTAAGGTAACTTCCATCCAGTAGGAAAGAGATCAACTAGAAAATTATTTTGCTTGAGCAAACAGGGAAGTACGTTTAACTGAAGTTAATGGTTGAATGCAGGGTCCAGGAGGGAAATATACAATAGATATTAGAGTCAGCAAAAGGAACAGTGAGCCAGAGTCAGTACCAAAACTGGGCTAGCCAACTAAAGAGAAAGGAAACAAGAAACTAGGCAATGCAATAAAGAATAAAGATCATTCAGAAGCAGACTATTTGGCAAGCTAAAGTTGGTTATTGGCCAAATCACTTTATCTACCCAGATTTTGGATCCTGAAGGTCTCTACAAAATCCAAAGCTATCTCTCTCATGTATTTATAGACTCAGCTGAAGAAAAGTCTTGCAAGTCTCATTTTCTCCAAGTGATATTTAACTATAATATTCAGGGATTCTAGATGGCTGTAACAAAATCCAATCTGAATCTTTATTATTATAAAAACACAGAGTTATCTCTCAGATCTGGAAGAAAAGAGTATGTCTTTATCCAGAAATAATATAGTAAAAATCTGGAGGGCTGGAGAATAATAGCTCAGTCGAAGAACACTTGCCTAGCATATGCAAGGCCCAGTGTGTGATCCCAATACTGCAAATATGTAAATAACTAAAAATTGAATACCATCCAAAACTCCATCTCTAACTCATTATTGCATCCTTACTGCAGCAGTATTCTCTTTTGCTGTAGAGGCCTCTGTGTTTCTCCCGATCTCTTGGTAAGAAATATGGCTCAATGAATGATTCTAGACTCTCATTCATACTCCCATTGTTCCTGCACCTTTCTATGCCTCTTCTATCTTCTATTCTTCCTTCTCTCTTCTTTTACCAGAATCCCAAGAAGAGACCCTTAACTCAGCCTCAGGAGTCCAGTCACACCTAAATTTAAAAATCTCAAATGAGGAGGCTGTGCAGAATTGTATTTTAAGAATTACATCAACCATAATAACCTCATGGATGAAGAAGAGTATCTATGAAGAGACAATATATAATCTGCACAGACATATAATCTTAGGTGATTTTTTTTGTCAGTCATGGACCTTGAACTCAGGGCCTGAGCACTGTTCTTCCGTTCTTCAGTTCAAGGCTAGCACTCTACCACGTGAGTCACAGTGCCACTTCCATTTTTTTTTCTGATGGTATAATGGAGATTAGAGTCTCACGGACTTTCCTGCTGGGGCTGGCTTTGAACAGCAATCCTCAGATCTCAGACTACTGAGTAGCTAGGATTACAGGCATGAGCCACCGGCGCCCAGCTTCTTAGGTGATTTTTTTCCCATGTTAGAGATCTTCGTGATTTTTTTTTGATTTGTTGGTTCTTTACTATGTAAACATTTAAATTTTAATATATCTAGTGGATAAGTAATTTTATTTCTTATTATAAATGATTTTGAGCAAACTTTTGTGTATTTATTGAACATTTTGAAATATTTAAATCTTTTTTCCTTTTAAAAAATTCATTGTTCCTTATCTTCCAAGAGACTTGGAAATGTTTGAGATATACTATTTTATAAAATATGAGATGAGAATATTTTACTTCATTTATTTTTTCTTAATTTTTATGGTAACTTTGGTTCTGCTAAAAAGTTTTCATTTTTACTTAATCAAGCTCAGTTGTACTTTTATTAATAGTGTTTAGATTTTATGGCAGAAAGAATTCTTGACTCCAAAATTACTGTTAAATAATAACTATTAAATTATTTCACATATAAAATACTTTAGGTGTAAAAGTGTAGCATTTGATACTTGTTGAAATTTGAGAAAAGGGAAAGAGGAGAATTGAGAGCAATAGATGGGTGAGTTTGGGGAAAATAGGAGCAGTATTGGGGCTTGAACCTCAGATCTGGGTGCTATGCCTGAGCATAACTGTACCAGTTAAGCCATAGCTCCATTTACGGGCTTTTGTTCATTTTTTTTTTTTTTCCTTTTTGGTTTTGCTTATTGGAGCTAATTGGAGGTAAGAGTCTTACTTTCCTGCCTGGGGTAGATTTGAAGTATGAACCTCAGATATCAGCCTCCTAAGTCACTAGCATTACAAATTACACTTTATGCTTACATAGATATAACAAAGTGAAATCATCTTGTACAACTAATCAATGCTAATAAAAAATATAAAAGATATTGGGTATTTTTATCATATTTAAATGTACATTTTTGTCCGTTAGTGATTTATTAGCATATAAAGCATGACACAGGAATTAAGCGTATTTTAATTATTAAGAATTTCCAGTGTCATTTTTCAAAATTACCTACTTTTACTTCTTTCATCACTCATCATAAGGTTCTCTACTTTTTCAGCTCATTTCTAGTGTCCATGTTATTTGTTGAAAAAAAGTTTTCATTTTTTATTGCAATAGATTTCAATTCTTTTAAAATAAGATCTTGTTCATTGAATCTCTTTGTAGTTCCTACAATGATTTTTTTCTCATTTTTGCAGTCTCAATGTATCACAGATGGATTAAAGAGGAAGAGTAGGCTCTTAAAAATACCTTAAAATAAATAGTACAGTACATATTCAATAAACTATAACTCTATAAAAATTACCACTCAAATGAAATAAAATCAATTTAGACTTTGTATGGCCTACCTGAAAAATTGATGGTATTTACATTGTCTTTACCTATCTTCCCTTGGATAGTGCTGGAATTTTCAGCCAACTCTATGTATTGGTCCTTAGAGTTTATTTATGTGTACATAGGCAGGACTTAGACAGGACTTTTTCTTCTGCCAAGGATGCCAAACACCAGTGAATATCATGAAAACTCTCATTATCACAAAATATGCTTTTGTCAACATTTGTCCTGTCCCTGCCTGAACATTTTGTATCCTCCAAGGAATATCTATCACTATAAAGACCTCCTTCACTTGCTGCCCAGTTATTTGAAAAAGATTGACAGAAGGATGCTACTTGTGTCTTGAGAGCAGTGCTTCATAAACTGTATATCTCAGAACCCTGAAGTTATGCTAAGAGCCCTAAGTTCCACCTCAAGGGTTCTGGGAAACAAACTAGTGGAACTTTGAGACTCTAGACCAGATCTCCTTCATGTTTCATTCAAATGGTAACATTATTTTAAAAACAAAGGTCAGCCTAATTATGGAGGCTCATGTCTACAATCCCAGAATTGGACTAACATACTTACATACTAACAAAAAATGGGTGGGGGGCAATGCTGGGGCTTAAACTCAAGTCCTGGGCACTGACCCTCAGCTTTTTATGTGGAGGACTAGCACTCTATCACCTAAATCTCAGCTCCACTTCTAGCTTATTAGTGGTTAGTTGGAGATCAGAATCTCATTGACTTTCCTCCTTGGGCTCACTTAGAACCAAAATCCTCAAATCTCAGACTAATGAGTAGCTAAGATAACAGGAATGAGCCGCCAGCACACAGCTCAAAAAAAGAATAATAATGCAAAAAAAATTAATTTCCAGAGGAAAGTAAAACAAAGAAAGAGAGATTTCCATTGATTTTCAAGTATAAACCAAGATTCCTCAACATCAGCATTACTGATGATGGATAATTCTTTATTTTAGAGGAAATGTCCTGTACTGTAAATTTTAGTTACTAATGAAAGATGGCCATGAAATACCAACACAAAACAAGAAAACTTAGGCTTAACACAGTGACTCCCTCATCTCAGCTTCCCAGGAAGCAGAAATCAGAAGTCCAGCCTGAACAAAATGTTAGCAAGATCTATCTAAACAAATGAAGTGGGCCATCCAGCTACACAAGAAGGGATAAATAGGAGGAATGTGATCAGGCTGACCAAGAGAAATGTACAAGAACCTTAGCACATACATATATATAGGAAATTCAGCTAACACTTGAGCCACACCCTAGCTTTTTGTAGTATTGTTTCTTTGTTTTCAAGACAAGGTCTCACTAACTTTGTTTAGGCTGGCCTTGAACTCTTGATTCTGTTGATTCTATCTAATTATATTTTATTTTCACATACTTTATTTTCTATATGGTCAGTTTTGGACCTTTATTTCTCTAATATCTCATTTCTTCTAGTTTTTTTACACTTTGGAAAATGGATCCATAGATAAGTCTTTCGAATTTTCCTTTATTTCTAAATTTTCATAACTGATGAATCTTATTTCACTAGTACCTATTTTTAAAGATCAAATCTGTCAATTCCCAAGTAACAGTAATACTCAATTTAATTTAAAAATGGCTTATTACCAAAAACAGCATATAAGAAAGATTTCTTTTCTCAGAAATAATTTCCTTCTCTAGAGATATGAACACTCTCAGTAATATGCTGGGGTCACTTTTTTCAGGAAATCAAATAAGTATGTATTTAAGTAAAAATACTTAAAACTGAAAAATAAATTGTTTTTTTTTTCTTGGCCATTTATTTATTCCATAGCTGGAATGAAATAAGGCAGAAAATATGTACTTACCTTCCAAGTTATAACCACACGTCGAAGTTCAATGATTAGGGAACTTGTAAATCTAATTTGTAGTTTTTAATTTACTAATTGTTTTTGAAAAACAGTATTTCTTTCAATTTTTAATTGTAAGAAGCATTAACTATTGCAATGATGAAAAATTCCAGTGAAGTCTAAAACCACACAAAGTAAATAGCTTAGGAAGTTGTAAGAACTGAAAACTCTTATATACAGCAAGGAGAAGAAAGGAGCTCAAGCAAAGAAAAATCTTTGTGTCCTTGGATATCTGGGTAATAATAACAATTATGTGAATTCATGAATCTAAAGTTCCATTTGTGAAATTCTTCCTGCAATTCTTATTGCTGACTGGAACCCAGACATAGCTATAGGCAAAAAATTATAAAGTAGGACAGATAATTAACAGATCATAAACTATAAATAACAAAATATAGCATATAAAGGAGCTGCCAGAGTGCATTCCCTGTATCATAGGTGCCAATACATTCTAGAGCCCTTCACCAACTTAAAAAGACTCATGCAGTGTGTTTAATTGAGATTTTTTAGTGGGTCTAGGACCTCATTCCCTCAGCTGTGCAATTCTAACACATCAAAATTCTTTGCCATTAAACACATTATAGAGTATTGTGTGAGGGCCTCTCCCTCCTTACAAGTTTAGGACTAGTTTGTGAGACCTTCAATGGTGGACAAGTATATTCAGCATGCAATCAATGGCATCTAAGATCCTGCATCTGAAATTGTTACAAAGTGTAAAATGCTTGGAATGATTATTCAGTACCCAAGCAATGACCTTGTTGAACAGAATGTCCATTACTATTCATGAAACAAATACTTATTAAGCATCTACTAACCTAATATGTTCCAGATGATCCTCTAAGATCTGGAACTAGAGTAGTAAAGCACATAGTTATTGGGGGTTTTGTTCTTTGCTTTTTTTGTAAACCAAATGCAAATTTTATTTATTTTATTTTTATTTTTGCTGTAAAGGTGATGAACAGAAGGGTTACAGTTACATAAAATTAGGTACATTTCTTTAAACAGTGTCACCCCTCCCTCATTTTCTCCCCTTCTTCCCACCGCTCCCAAGTTGTATAGTTCACCTCCAACACAGTGCCTAATGAGTATCACTGCTGAATTAGTGCACCCTTTGCCTACCATTTCTGTGCTTCCCCTTGCCCTCCTACTTCTTGTAGTCCATTTCAATAAGCATCATTTTATATGATCATATGCACATAACAATTAAGCCTTTGTGATCCTCTCCTAAGAATATCCTCCATTGATCTCACTGTGTGCATGTTTAAAATCCTGCTTAATTTATCATATCTAAGTGTGAACTTTCTGTCTTTCACTATCCATTAAGTTTACCTATAGATTTATAAGCATATCCTTATCATTGTTTCTGATACTCAAGCTCTTACCTTCTAGTGAGGAATACAAGCAATAGGCAAAAAAACACAAGAAAACCATTGTCTTATAAATTATCTTTTATTTTCCTTTCATGCATTTGTTATTGTATTATAAAAGTGATATATAGAGGGGTTATAACATAAGTCAGATAAAGAGTATATTTCTTTTTGAAAAATGCCACCCCTTCCCTCTTTCTCTCCCAGATTTTCACTTCGGTCCTCACCCACAAATTGTATAGTTTATTTTCAACATAATGTCTAGGGTGTGTTACTGCTGCATTTATTCATCCTTTGTCCCATCATTTCTGTGCCCCACTTACCCTCCCAAAGATAGATAAACCAACAACAAAGAAAAAATCTCTTCTTTCAATTTCATGGAATTCATTTCAAAATATGATTTTATGTGATCAAATGCACATATACCTGTGTGTTCCTATCCAAATAATATCCTTCTTTGATCTCACTGTGTGTGAATGCCTAAAGACCTGTATAATTTACCATGGCCCAGTGGGTTTGGGGGAAGTTTGTTTGTTGTTGATTTTTACCAACCAGTGTGTTTATTTGTAGATTTATAGACACATTCTAGCCACCACAAATAAGGGAAATCATGTAACTTAAGAAAACCTACAGACTGGGAAAAGATTTTTTACCAGTTGATGAATCAGACAAGAGCCTCATATCCAAAATATACTTAGAGCTCAAAAAATTAAATCATCCAAAAGTAAACCCTCAAAGAAACAACAACACAATTTATAAATGGACTAATGACTTAAGGAGAGACTTCTCAGGAGTAGGAATGACCAATAGACACATGAAGAAATGTTCAACATCTCTGGCCATAAAATAAATGCAAATCAAAATTAATATTAATAAATGATGGTGAGGATGTGTTCAAAAGGAAACTCTGTTGCTCTGTTGGTAGTAATGTAAACTTGTTCAGCCACTCTGGAAAGCACTATGAAGGTTCCTCAAAAGAGTAACTATTGGGCATCCCCATAACCCAGTAATTCCACTCCTGGGCATTTACTCAGTAGAACACATATTAGGCCACAGGAAAGCCACCAGCACAACCATGTTTACTACAGCATTGTTTACATAGCCAAGATATGGGATCAACCCAAATGCCCCTGAGTGGATGAATAGATCAAGAGAAGGCGGTATATACAGACAATGGAATTCTACTCATCTGCCAGAAAGAATGATATCATACCATTCATAAGGACATAGAAACTCCTGGAAAAAAATTATGTTAAGCAAAGTACACATTATCTTAAACTTTAAAAATTCAGAGACAGCTCTAGCATAATTCATGAACAATGATTTTTAGACTCAAATCTGCATTTTTATGCCTATTCAGTCAAATTTTAGTTAAAATAAAATGTAGAAAAATGTAAGGTTACTTCTTGTTTTTGAGCAGTACATTCTTTTTCAAGCATTAATTTGCCTCATAACTGTCCTTTTGATGGTTAATGAAAAATTCAAAAGCACCCAATAGTGCAAAAATATTTGTTTCTCAATACAAAACATACCCTGATGTTCTATTAAGTTCAGTACAACATTAGTAGGCAATGTCTTAACAACACAAGCAAAGTGCCAGGAAAGAATTGACTAACTATCCCTCCCCCAAATTAAATTCAGAACATTCTATCTCAGCTGTTAGCATTTATGAGAAGAATTTCTCAATACATGTATTAGCCTGAGATAAGAAATTATAATATTTCAAAACGTTTCCCTTTTTATTTATCTTTTGAGAATATTTCCTTGAAATAAAGACACTCATTTTTAAATGTCAAAGCTATACTGGGAGAAACTGTTAGTCCAATGAGACCTGTGTCAGACTTGTTCCTCAGAAAACTATAAGATGTCTGAGTCAACCAATTAGATAGGCTAATGATTTAAAGAGAGACTTCTCAGAAAAAGAAGTAAAAGTGGCCAATAGACAGATGAAGAAATTCTCAACATTTCTTCACCCTAGATAGAATGGCCAGTATTAAGAAAACTAATAGTAATAAATGCAGGTGTGAATGTGGCCAAAGAGAACTCAATTACACTGTTAGTGGCAATATACACTTGTTCAACTACCCTGGAAAACAGTATGGAGGTTCCTCAAAAAAAAAACTAAACATGGAACTACCTTATGATCCACCAATTCCATTCCTGGATATTTATCCAGGACAAACAAGGCTACAGTAAGTTACGAGAACAACTATGTTCATTGTTGTACTATTCGCCATAGACAAGATATGGAATCACCCAGATGCCCCTCAATGCAAAAATGGATCAACAAAATGTGATATATTTATTTATTTATCAAGAAAATGTGAGATATATATTTCATTGTGTACACACAATGAAATTTTACTCATCCATTAGAAAGAGTGATATTGTACCATTCATAAGGAAATGGAAAAAATTGGAAAAAAATATTAAGTGATGTAAGCCTAACCCAAAGAAACAAAGGTTGCATGGCTTTTTACATAGAATAGACCTATAAACCTATAAGTAAATATATTGGATGATATGCAAATGGTTGCAAATGAATTAACTGAAGTATAATCGACTCTATGGAGAGATCAAATAGTATAATCTTTTTAGAAAGGTTGGGTCAAAGCCCAAGAAAATAAGCAAAAAGAAAGGGATATTTGCAAAAGTGGGGAGCAAGGGGAAAAAAGCAGATGGATGAAGGGGGGAGGGGAGAATGCAGTCAATAATTTATTGTATATATCACAAAATTAAGAAAAGGAAGGGGTGGGTTGAAGAGGTATGAGAATGCTGCCGGGGATGACAGGAATCAAGAGACATTGTATTCATAAACTGCTTTGTTAAATGGAACCTCCTTTGTACAACTGTAACTTAAAGATAATAAAAAAAAATCCAAAATCAAAATAAAATAAATCTGGGCCATGTCATTATAATCATTAAATTTATTATCTTTGTGTTTGATAACTTGTTATAGGGGAAATAGAATACTATAAACTTCATGTACTGCTAGTTGAATTAATTTAAGAACACAACTAAATGATCATTCCTAATCCCTTATTCAAACTCAGGTTTCTTCACAGTGGGCCAGACATGATCATGAATGCTTGCAATCCTAGCTATTCAGGAGTAGAGAATCAAGAGTAATCTGGCAAAGTTAACTTAAATGCTATCTGAAAAACAAACTAAAAGCAAAAGGTTTGGATGCGTTGCTCAAGTGATGAACTGCTTGCTTGGTTAAGTTTAACTTCCTGAATTCAATATCCAACACTGGATGAGAAAAGAAAGGAAGAAAGGAAGGAAGGAAGAAGGAAAGGAGGAAGTAAAGAAAGGAAGGAGGGAAGGAAAGACGGAAGGAAGGAAGGAAGAAAGGACGCAAAGAAGGAAGGAAAGAAGGAAGGAAGGAAGGAAGGAAGAAAGGACGCAAAGAAGGAAGGAAAGAAAGAAGGAAAGAAGAAAAAAGTTTTTTTACAGCAATCCTTTGCTTATCAGAAGTAATTCCACTGGCTCAACCTTCCATTTGAAAGCTTTTATTAGCTTATTGCAACATCTTCCTATTTTGCCTTCATCATTACCAAACTAAGAAATGTGTGTAAGCCATTCACCACACTGGTCCTTTACTTTCTCACTATCTGCTTTTGCATAATGCTTTTATTAAGTTACTTTATTGTTATTGTAGAGGTGATATACAGAAGTATTACAATTATAAGAGTCAGGTAATGAGTACATTTCCTTTTGTACAGTGTCTTCTGTTCCCTCGCTCTCTCCCAGTCCCTCCCTCCTGTCTCCAACTACAAGTTGTATAGTTCACTTTCATCAGTGTCCTGTGAGCTCCACAGCTGCACTTTTTCACCCATCTTTCCCTCAAATTCTGTACCCTCCCCCCAACCCTTCTGAGGATGTACACTTGAATACACCACATATAAGATAAAGAAGACAGAATCATTAAAAATTAAAAACTAAAAAATAGAAAAGGAAAAGTTTCCTGCACATCTTTTATTTATTTTTTTTTTTGGTCAGTCCTGAGGCTTGAACTCTGGGCCTGGACGCTGTCCCTCAGCTCTTCAGCTCAAGGCTAGCGCTCTACCACTTGAGCCACAGAGCCACTTCCAGTTGGTGGTTTATTGGAGATAAGAGTTTCACAGAATTTCCTGCCCGATCTTGCTTTGAACCATAATCCTCAGATCTCAGCCTCCTGAGTAGCTAGGATTACAGGCATGAACCACTGACACCTGGCATCTTGCACATCTTATTGTTTGTGATGTGCTTCATCTTCATCTTCACTTGCTAAAATTCTGTTGTTCTAAATGTGAAATCCTTTACTACTTCTTCTTCTATGCGTTCTTTTTTAATTTCCCTATCTGTAAATAAAACATTTGCCCTGTGTTTACATTCTTGAACTTTGAATGATACCTCTTAATTTTATATCATTCTACCTTTTTATGCAAAAATGTTGCCTTATACTTAAATCCACAAGCTTTTCAAAATGAAGAATCCTCACTTTCATCTTTTAATTCAAGGTAATGCACTGAATAAGTGCTTGAGAATTTTCTTTGCTGGAGAAAATGGACAATAAATTATGAATCAAGCCAGGCATGATGGTGCACATGGGCAGTCTCAGTACTGGGAGGCAGAGGTACAAGAGTTGTATTTTCTAGGTCAACTAGACTACATAATACATAACTAAAACCTATCTCACAAAAATAGGAGAAAGAAGAGGAGGAAAAGGAGAGGAGAAGGGATGGATGTATGGACAAACATTCCTATTTGTGTTTATAAAAGACATAGTATAAAATAACTACTTTGCTTTAAATGAGAAATTTTAAGTTATCTTTGTGATATCATAGAGAAAATATCATATTGTAATCTTATAAGACATTCATAAGTTTTTTTAAAAAACTTCTGATGCAACAAAAACATCTGTCTCTCCATAACATACTATATAATTAAGAGATACCCTTCTGTCCATAAATAGTCTCATAGTCAGGACAATTTTTCTATGTTTGGTACTGTTCTTTAAAGATTTTCCAATGTTTACATTCCTCAATACAATAAAAGCTGTATATGACAAACCTACAGCCAGCATTATACTCAATGGTGAAAAACTAAAGCCATTTCCTCTTAACTCAGGAACAACAAAACCCCCCAACAACAAAACCCCAACAACAAATCCTCAAAGAAACAACTGCCCAATAAATAAGTGGGCAAAACACTTAAAGAGAAACTTCTCTGAAGAAGAAAGAAGGATGGCCAATAGACACATGAAAAAATGTTCAACATCCCTAGCCATAAAAGAAATGCAAATCAAAACAACATTGAGATATCACCTCACTCCAGTTAGAACGGCAAAAATCAAAAACTCTAACAACAACAGATGCTGGAGGGGATGTGGACAGAATGGAACCTTACTGCATTGTTGGTGGGAATGTAAACTTGTTCAACCACTTTGGAAAGCAGTATGGAGGTTCCTCAAAAGACTACACATAGAACTCCCCTATGACCCAGCAATCCCACTTTTGGGCATTTACCCAAATGTTTACAAACAAGACCACACTAAAGCTACCAGCACAACTATGTTTATTGCAGCATTATTTACCATAGCTAAGATATGGAACCAACCCAGATGCCCCTCAGTAGATGAATGGATCAAGAAAATGTGGTATATATACACAATGGAATTCTATGCCTCCATCAGAAAGAATGACATTGCCACATTTGTTAGGAAATGGAAAGGCTTGGAAAAAATTATATTAAGTGAAGTAAGCCAGGCCCAAAGAAACATAGGTCCCATGGTTTCCCTTATATGCAATATCTAGTATATGTATGAGTCAAGCAGAAAAGGTCAGATAATGTGATGTTAGGAATACGATCCCTTAAATATGTATTTTAATGTTTTTTTTCTTTCATGCATGTGTTTATAACGCATTTATAAGATTATTTCTTTGTTGCTTTGTATGCCTCTCCCCCACAGTGTAACCCCCGCTTTCACTATATTTGATGTCAGTATAACTTGTGGAGGAGATGGGGACAAACAAGTCATTTAAGGATTCAGGTGGACCTGTTGCAACAATGAGAAGTACAAAATGTCATGTCAAAAACGAGCTTTACAATGTCGGTGTGGGGGGGGGAGGATTCGGTGGGGGGGAGGGGGGAGGCTGGGAAGGGAGGTGAAGGGTAAACAAAGGAGGAGGCTGCAATGCTTGGTAAGAAATGTATGCATTATCCTGCCCATGTAATTGTAACCCCTCTGTACAGTATGCTCTCAAATAAAATAAAATAAAATTTAAAAAAAAAAGATTTTCCAATGTTTCTTTCCTTCTTCTCTGACTTGCTTATTTTTCCATATTTCAAGAATAACAATTTTGCCTTCTCTAAACATGTCCTTTCAGAGCCCTAGGCAGAGGACCAAGCAAGACCAATATGCCAAACATATGGATGACAGGATGATGATTTTCCTAGAAATGGGAGCCACATGGAAGACCTCAGTGTTCTCCTGGGCATCAGCACTTTTAGAAAATACAAACTAAAGTAGCTGAAGTTCAGGTTAGATAAAAGAAGAGATAAGGATACTGTGTCATTGTTTCAGAAAAGAAAATCTCTTTCTCGATGTACAAAATGCCTCCATTATTTCTAAATATTGATTCTGTTTCTAAAATGGTAGGGTTGGTAGATGATAATTCAATGAAAAAGAAAAACACTGATGGTGCAAGAAACAAAACTTAGGGACAGATATAGAATAGTTAATTTCTACTGGAGCACCATAGATTGAATGCCTACTCTGCTGGGCACTAGAGTAGAAATTAAGTATCCATCGTTGGTAATACAAAGCCTTGCCCTCATCAAGGTTAAACACTAAGACAATTCATAGTTCATTAATTTATCAAGGGGCTAACTAGCTCTCAATACTTTGTTTTGAGTAATTTTAGTAAATTGACTTGCCTCTGAGAATTTCTAAAAATTTCAACAAACACAGACTATGGTAATTAGAATGAATAAATGAATTATTTTAACTGAGTCATCATTACAAGTTTTTACAAGATTCTGATAATTAAGATATCCAAATTCAAATCCTTGGAACGTGTGCCTACATTATTATGAGGCAAAGGATAAGGAAAATCACTACTCAGCTGGCCTGAAAAGAAGATAACCTTGACTTAATTGTAAGAGTCATTGGAAGAGGAAGGGGAGACAGAAGTGTCAGTGAGAGTCAGAGGAGGCAAAGTGACTATGGAAGCAGAAACCAGAATGTTGTGATGTGCGAGAAACTTGATTGGCCATGGCTGTCTCTGAAGATGAAAAAGGCCATGAGACGAGAAATGCAAGCATTCTCTGGAGGGTGGAATATGAAAATGGATTATCCTCCAAGATCTGCAGAAGCATACTGCCCTGATTTACTCAAGGTGACTAATTTGGATTCTGATCTAAGAACATTTTTTTTCTTAATCTATTTTATTTTATCGTAAAGGTGATGTGCAGAGGGTTACAGTTGCATAAGTAATGTAATGAGCACATCTCTTTTGGAGCAGTGTCACCCCTCTTCCCTCATTTTCTCCCACTTTCCCTTTTCTCCCAAGTTGTAAAATTCATATCCAACATAATAATGTCTAGTGAGTATCTTTGTTGCATTGGTTCACTCTTTCTTCCACTGTTTCTGTGATTCCAAGAAAATAAATTTTGAAGTCAAAAAAAAAAAGATTCTGATAATTTATAGACACCTAAAGATTATTTGGAATCTGTCAGAAAAGGTGATTTCTAAGGTCAGCTTTGAAAAAAGGAAAAAAATCATCAAAGATTAGATCTTTTGAATAGTTAGAACAGGATATGCTGAAGGTCCTTTAGGTAAATTGGGTCTTCTAAAACAACATGGCTAAGATAGAATATGAATCAATAAAAGACCAGCTCATGGAAGCCCTTGTGCACTATGCACATATATATATTAACATATATATATATATATATATATATATATATATATTTCAGAAGCCTAGGAAAACTAAACCAAAAAGGTTTAAATATAAGCAGATTTAGATGGAATGCACAAAAGACTATTTTAATATGTAGGTTGTATGGAAAGGAACACATGAGACAAAGAGGGAGAGAAAAGTTGGACTGGAAAGATGAGAAGCTGGAGTAACTTAGAAGGAAATGCAAAATTCATGAATAAAAACAAGTCATGTTGTGACATATTTAGAAGGAGAACAAATGAGCAATATTTCGGAAATGTAATTAACATGACTTAGCGATCATTTCGTTAAGAGAAGGATGAAATTGCCAAAAGCTGGTGCTCTTTAACTTGGTAGATAACATTGAACCTAGTAGAAGTGGAGCAGAGTTCATTGTAGCTCAGGATAGTAGAAAACTTGCTTTCTATGATGTACTGGTAAACATCTATCTTCATAGAACAGTGAATTTACCCAAAATTGAAAATTTTGTAGCATTTTGTGGTTTTGCACTTAAAATGATTTCTCTACTTTTATCCAAACCGTGAAATTAACCCACAAAACAAAATATATGAAAGAGGCTTTTATATCAGTCTTTTCAAATACTTGTGTATTTTAATTAACAACAGGAAAGGGTAGTAAACTCCCTGAAACACTGTATTCAGACAATTTCAAATATTTTTGCATACTATTTCTTTAAAACAAAATTGGAAGAAAATGAGTCACAGGAAGTTCAAGTAACTCCAAGAGTCTGAGCCTAAACGTTAACTTTGTAAATTCTTATCTCCCTACATCCAAGGTAATAGACTAGTAAATGTTTTCTTTTGTAAGCACAAAGGCAACTTACTGTACTGAATAAGCTTTACATTTGGAGGACATTCAGTTTTGTGTAACTTTGGTAAAGTGGTAATCCATTTGGTTTTATGGTATATATTTTATGGTATATATTATTTGGACATCTTATTTTGGTCTTTTGAATAGCCTGTTGTCTGCTTTCCTATTTTGGAGATAATTTTACATGAAGTTGAAAAAGCAAAGCTTCATTTGTGAAATCATAATTAATATCTGGTTTTCTGAGCCTTATATGGTGTTTTTGCCAATGGAAAGTAGAAAAGGCAATTCAGTAATTTGGCTGAACCCAAACATGTCCAACAAGCCAATCATATTATCTTTGATGGAAACAATACACATAGAAAATTAATTCTAGATCTTATAACAAAATTAAGAATCTGAGCACATTTAAATAATATCTGTTCCAGTGGAAACTGTGAATTATCAATAATTGTGCAGCATCCACATCTGATGAACATATTCAGAACTGGATGTGGTCTGGGTGTGAATATGTTTCACTGGCCCTAAATTGAGGAATCTGAAGAATCTTTATAACATGGGACTGTTTGGGACTACATGACAACAGATTAGGAATTTGGGATGAAAGAAATGAGGGTAGCAGTCAGCTGGCTGAAATTTGGTTTCAAAACAGAAAAGGAAAATGGTATGTGGAAAGGAGCCATCACCTGATATATCTCTACACTGAAAAAGCTAAGACTTTATATGTCCCAAAGAAGGATTAAAATGTTGTTATATAGATTATGATATTATATAGTATTTAATTTATAGTATGTTATATAGTATGTAAATATACCATGTAATATATAGCCTATATACTATATATTTATACAGTATATTATATACTTATGTATTATATAGTGTGTACATGTATATATGTGTGTGTGTATATATATATATACATATGTATGGTTGAGTTCTTCGGTAGATTTTAAAGATATGACTTATAACTAGAATTGTATAAGTTTACAAACTAATAAAACAGATCCTTTAGAGGCTAAATTCTTTGAAAGGTTTTTCATGTCCTCAAATGGTTAGAGATGTACCTTCACAATATATTGAAAATCAAAGCTACTGCATAACTCACTCAAGCCAGTTATGGTCCATAAAAGCACAGATCATGGCCCTATCCCTGGGCAGTGTCTCAAAATGGTAATAAGG
This sequence comes from Dipodomys spectabilis, assembly GCF_019054845.1. Lineage (NCBI taxonomy): Eukaryota > Metazoa > Chordata > Mammalia > Rodentia > Heteromyidae > Dipodomys > Dipodomys spectabilis. The sequence continues at coordinate 34,341,109 of NW_024870720.1, forward strand.
AAAAACAATGTTAGAAGTTTTTGTTTAGCAAAAAGAGCCTAGAGAAGTTCAGCTGCAGGACAACGAGGCACACACATGTGTGCTTAATCTGGAAGGAACTTGTTCTTCTCTACAGTGGTTTGTCAATCCTTGCTAACATTTTCTTTATAGTAAAGAGTGACATTTGGAAATGGAGGGGTAACTCACAATCACCAGCAGCAAAAACTTGTTTCATGTGAACAAATTCTTTAGTATATGTTTGCCACTCAGTTCCATCTGCTTTACTCTATGGTTCCTATGAGTTTACCTAAGATTTCTAAAAACTGCATAAGATGTTGGCGATACTAGCGTAAAATCATCTTACAGCTTAAAGAAAATAAGCTCAAGAAAATAGGTATATTTTATTGGATTTCAATCTTTCTAATTTCTCAGAGCAGGATTGAGGACAGGTAGATCCACTCTGAGTAGTTGACTGTCATTTTCTAAGTGTACACCATAGTATCAGCATCATGCAGAAGGAAAAATATATTTGTTTAAACAAGAGTACACATTTTTGAGTATGCATTTTTGAGCAGTAGAGAAATAAATAACTTCAATAATTGTATAACTATGTAACACGTTCTTTCTATGCAATTTCCAAAGACTTGTATATTGTATTATTTTGGATCCCTGGTTAGATTTGTAATGAAGCAACAACAAAGACATACAGGCAGGTGACTATCAGCAGAGATTCACAAAGGCCGTCTTCCAATATCCAGAGGATTCTCAGCTTTTGGTGAAATATTAGATATAATTTGGAAAGTTGAGACTCACATTCCCAAACTACATCCTAGCTTTACGCAATCAGGACTTCTAAGCAGTGGCACATTCACACACGATGGTCAGAACTCGTGACACAGACTGTTTCAGTTGGGGTGCCAGGACCACTCAGGCAGTTGTCAGTGATAGATTTGTTTCAAGAAGACTCAGCGCTAGCCATTACCCTGAATAATTCTTGCTTTATTTTCCTGCCAAGAGGTTGGAGACCAGCTTAGACAAATTCAGCCTTCTTTCATCATCCTGCTAGTTTCCCACTTGTAGAATTCTACAGGTGGGAAGAAATTACTAATTAGCATTACCACATGTACTTCCTGTCTCAAGGGAATGTGTATGGAAATTATGCCTGATACGTTAAGTCTTATGGCTACACTTGAGCCCATATTTCAGCTGCTCTGTCAATGCCCAGTGCATACTCACCAATACTCCCTACATTTTTCTGAACTTAGAGACCCTCACTGGGCTTGGAGAAGAAGCCACCATCTTTCTTCTGTTTAAGAAGAGAAAAATCAACTTTTCCACCCCCATAAATTTCTTTAGAAAAGTGGTCTTTCAAGATTATGATTTTATCTTCTAAATGAAGAGACTTGCTCTGTCCAACACAAGTCTAGTTTATCATGTTGAAAAATGCAGATAAATTTAGTAACTCTCTATAATACGTATTTATTTCTCGATTACATCAATATTTAGAGGGAAATTGCCTTTAACTTCTTGCTCCACACATACTTAAGTGAGTTGAGTACAATAAAAGTTATGTGGAATTCTTTCTCATGATTCTAGGGGCCAAGCTGATTCCATCAGCCTGATCTCTCACACCAATCCTCACCTGAGATTTCTTTGCAGCCTAACCATTGTGTAGCCCTTCTGTTGACTTAAGTAAATCCAATCTTAACTAGTTTGTACCAAGGTAAATTTTAAATTATTTTCTGCTCAGAGAATTTTCAAATTGATTATTAAGGCCTTTTAAACTCGATATTGGCCATAATGGTCAATTTCATGTTATTTGCATCATAACAATTGACAAAGAATAAAAAAAAAAAATCAGAGTTCTGGTGGATGTAAATGTTCAGTTTATCCACACCAGTCAAGAAAAATAATAAAATTGAATGCATAAGTTAGAGATATAGCTCAATTAGAGTTCCTGCATAGCCTGTGTGAACTCCTATGTGAATCCCCCAAACCACAACTACTATTAATAACTATTATGAATTCACAACTGATATACATAATTAATAAGATGTTGATTTTTTAATGTAATAACTCCTCTTTCTTCTAGCTCCAAGTCTCCAATTAGATCTAAGCTTAGCTATCTAGAATGAAAGAGAGAAACGTGACCGTCCTCTTCTCTATAGCATTCTTTTGTGGGTTTATTTTGTCCTGTTCTTCTGCTTGCAGATGCTTTCTCAGTCTTTCAAGGTTTGGCTTCAGGAGAGAAAGTTAGGGTGGTGGCTGCTGCAGTTGCATTCTGGCTCTGTGCCCCGGCTGTGGCAGGGGCACAATCGCGGTGCTATCTCCTGTGCATCCCTTTTTTGAGGCCAAGTTCTCAGAATGAGGACTTCTGGCTGATGGTCCCTGGAGACTCCTCTGATTTCTCATGTCATTCCCTGAGCTTTTGGACTCAGAGGCTCAGTCTTCTGCTGAGGTCACCTGGCCTCTCCTCTTAGATGAGATTCCTTTAAAAATAACACATGCCCCCAAGCAAGGCGCCAGTAGCTCCCTCCTGAAATTCCAAGCCATTCAGGAGGCTGAGATGTAAAGTGCTCCTGTTCAAAACAGCTCTGGGCAGGTAAGTCCCATGAGACTCTTATCTCCAACTGACCACCAAAAAGCTGGAAGTGCAGCTGTGGGTCAAGGAGTAAAGCACCAATCCACCCTGAGTACAAAAGCTCAAAGAGTGCCCAGGCCCAACGTTCAAGATCTGGGATTAGCACCTGAGCACAAGAGCACACGCCCCACCCCCTTGCTTTTGCCCTCCAGACTCAAGTAGCACTGGTCAAGGTGTGTTACTCTCTCAATGCACACTTTTGCTCTTGGCTAATTGAAGAATATTTCAGAAAAACACCCCCAAAATGTAATCTTTGGTCACATTTGTTTTTGCAGCTCTATAATGATGAATGGAACAACGAGGCCCACTTAAACTTTCTGGCTCTGCAGTATATCCCGAATAGTCTTGCTCTATGATATGAACAGTTATATATATATATATATATACATATGTAGATATGTATATATACATATATATATATAAAATCTCATTATGCTAGGCTTACCAGTCTCTCTGCAGGTACTCTAAGATAATAATATATATGATAGATAGTGTTTTCTATGTGTACTTGTAAGTATGCCTGAAAATATACACGAATTATTTCAAACCGCACACACACACACACAAGCATACACACACACACACACACACACACACACACACAAAACCTCTGTGCTTTCTTACTCTACATTTCTCTATAGTACATAGTTCAATTGCATGCTACTAATGCATTATCATTATATTAAAGCAAACACGTTGCTTTGGTGCTTATTCAAGTTTTAGAGAGAAAATTCACATAATCAATTACCTTATGTAAAGAACTTACTGCAATTTGTGACTATTTTATTACCTGTGCATGTCTTTACTGACTGCCTTACCCACTAGCCTGTACTGTCCACTAGTATATTTCTAACATTAAACAGTTAATAGATAGTCATGTTAAAACAAATATAAGAAAAAGAAAACCAAGAGCTAATAGAAGAGTTTACCTACAGTAGGTAGGTATGGTATAAATGAGTACTGGTGCTTCACTTTCCTATATATATGTTAATCTTATTTAGGGTTTCAGACAATATTTTATTTTACATTATACAGGGGTTTTTGTTTTTGTTTTTGTTTGGTGTTGGTCGTAGGGCTTGAATTCAGTCCCTGAACTTTTGTGCTGAAGGCTACTGTTCTATGAATTAAGCCCCAGCAATATTTCTGGCTTTTTGCTGATTAGTTGGAGACAAATCTTTCAGAACTTTCCTGACCAGGTTAGCTTTGAACCAAAATCCTCAGACCCACATTACAGATGTGAGCAACTGGTTCCTGGCTTGTACAGGTTTTTAAAAAGTGGACAGAAGAAAGAAATTCAGGGGGAAAAATGAATGTGTTTCTACATATATGTGTAAAAATTCTCTACATCCTGAACATTTAAATATCTTGTATGGTGAAAACTCTAAGAAAATTAGAAAAATACCAATACCATATAATATTTTGAAGATCATTTTTGCTGAGGTCAGATTACCAACTCAAAACCATTCTCTCTTCAGTGTAGGCTAATGTCACTAGTCAAGACATGTCCTTTTGTGTAAAAGATAGTTTAATCAAGTGATCTTTACAAAACTATGAAATGATACGTGTAAAGGTACCCTATAAGAAGTAACGTGATACAAATCATAGTGTACCTTTCTTTCTTTCTTTCTTTCTTCCTTTCTTTGGAAATATACCCATGATTTTGTGTGTGTGTGTGTGTGTGTGTGTGTGTGTGTGTGTGTGTGTGTGTCTGTGGGGCTTGAACTCTGGGCCTGGGCACTGTCCCTGAGCTTTTCATCTCAAGTCTAGCACTCTACCACTGGAGCCACAGACCATTTACAATTTTCTGATGGTTAATTGGAGATAAGAGTCTCATGGACTTTCCTGCCCGGGCTGGCTTTGAACTGTGATCCTCAGATCTCAGTCTCCTGAGTAGCTAGGATTACCAGCATGAGCCACCAGTACCCGGCTAAGTTATTTCTTTTTTCTTTTTTTTTCCCCATTTGGTTTATCCCCTGTTATTACTGTTTTCTTAGGATTGTAGGCATGAGCCACTGGTGCCCGGCAGTGTAATTTTCTTATTTCTAATTCCTTCCATTTGTGGGCTACACTTTATTCTTTTTATACTGTACTCCAACTATTAACTCGGAACCTTTTGAGGAACTTTTATTATCATTTTCTGAACATACTTTTTTTGTCAAAATTGGCAATGGAAAAGTGATCTTTCCAAGGGGAGACGTGAGTGGGCATTATAGCTTTGACTTCAATTCCTCTGAGGATCACCACCTTATGGAATGGCTGTCAGTTATGACTGCTGTCACTTCAGCCTCAAGGGATACTACTGTCCTTTTGTCCTTCTGTAGCTGGGACATAACTTCCTTTTATTGCTTTTAAGAATAAGCCAACCCTGGAGCTGGGAAGATGGTTCAGTGGTAGAGTGCTTGCCTCACCTGCATGAAGCCCTGGGTTCTATTCCTCAGCACCACATAAGCAGAAAAGGCCGGAAGTGGTGCTACGGCTCAAGTGGTAGAGCACTAGCCTTGAGCTGAAGAGCTGAGGGACAGCGCCCAGGCCCAGAGTTCAGGCCAAAAAAAAGAATAAGCCAACCCATCATACAGACTTTACTAAATACCTAGAGAGAGCCATAGTAGCAGTATTAAGTGAATATTTGGAGATAATGAAAAGATAGGGAAGGCAAAGAAAAAGCAAAAAGGAGAAAAAGAATGAAAGAGCATGTGACCCAGTTTGATGCATTACATCTAAGAAAGATACATTTGATCATATCATATTATTCATAAAATAGTTTCTTTTTTTTAGAACCATACACTCTCTACCAGCCTAGCAATTGTCCTGGCTCCATGGAGGGGTTTCCTGTTAGCACAGACTGAGAAGGTGCCCAGTGAACCTCATTGTAGCAATCAAATGCCTCATCTAAGAATCAGACACACATACAAGCACTCACATACACATCCAGCTGTTTTCTACTCGAACTTAATGTAATTTAAAGACATTCATTAATGAGGAATGTTTCTGCATGATTCAACAGATAACGTAACGTAAGATATATCTCTTACAAGATCAAAATTGTAAGGGGATTCTGAGCCTCAGAAAAACAAATTTATTTGTTTTAATTTGACATTCATACCATGATTTGTGTTGTACTATTAAGCCAAAGAAATTGGCACATATAACTTGCTGAATAAAACTAAAAACTATTTTTCAATGGTTCTTTTCCAACTTAAATTGGGCTTAAATAGTCAAAAGAAGAAACAAACAGATCAATTTTAGGGCTCTATAAAATTCAAACATTTCTTATAGGTTATAATATAAAACTCAAATAAAAATTTTTTGCCCCCAGGGGCACAAAAATGCCTTCTCTATTTTCTTATTTAATAACTTAATATTTTAATAATGATGGTCTTAAGACTCAGGAAGTAAAACAAGATAGGAAAGACATATAAAGTCTTTTGCAAGCATAAATGGCCCCGGGCACAGATCAAACAATGGGGTTTGCTAATTAAATTAGTGAAGAAGAACCAAACTTCACAATGCCAAGTTGATTCCTATAATGAAATGAACTCACTTTCTAATGTGAGTGTATCACAAATATTGTGTGATGATGTAATTTCAATACTCCAACATGAGGAAGCAGAGACCAATAAACAAGTATTCAGGAAGAAAATACAAAATTACATAGAGATGAGTGTGCACTTTCTACTAATTAAGAGTTCAGTTTCACTACATTTTTTATTGCCAAGGTGATGTACAGGGGGGTTTCAGTTACATAAGTAAGGTAATAAATATATTTCTTGTCAATCTTATCACCCTTTCCCTCAATTTTTCCTAATTTCCATCCTACACAACCCCCCCCCCAGGTTTTTTTTTGAATGGTGTACATAACAATTTTAAATACCAGCTTCTCATGGAGCTAACCATCTGTAATTCCCTGTCAGACAAATAATCCTGCTTCTGGAAATTTATTGAGAAATATTGACAAAAATCCAGTGATACCACATTATAAAAATCTGAGATACCACATTATTCTCTAATTATTACATGTTTAAAACACATCCAATGAGCATATTTTATATATCCATCCCAATGGTATGCCACTGCCATTATAGGATGTACTGAAAATAGAAAAAAAACTGACTAAACAATGAAATATAACACAATATGATAGATAACATGGTGGTAGAGGTAAAGTGTTTCATGGAAGTCCAGGGAACAAGCAATCAAACATGTCAGTGGATTTGTGAATGGTAAGGAATTCCTAATAAGCCAACTTAAAATTAACTTTTATTAATTAAAATTACTTTTTATTCCACCTCCATCCTGCTCCATTTTTTGTGTCACTCTTTTCATTCCCCAGATTTCTAGCTTTGATTTCCTCTTGTCCCAACCTAACTAATATTTATTCCTTCCCTATATCTGCAGTTAGAACCAACATAGAATTTGCAAAACAGTTCTTATATCCCAAATTCACTTCATTCACTCCTCAAACCTCACAGAGTCTTGAAGAATCAGTTTCCACCTGGTAATCACAAGATCCAGATTCAAACTCTGATTTTACCACCCATAGCTACATTGCCAAGAAGAAATAGACTGTTAGACTCTTACTGGGATCCTCTTAGTAATAACTGTCAATGTATAGGTTATGTTGCAAAAAGAAATGTTCAGTAAAATGTGTATAAAAGCAGAAGGAATATTATCAAAGGAATACATAAACCAAAATATGTCTAGTTTGTCTGAACTGGGAAGTGTTTGAGTGTCTTTCCTTTGAGAAATATAAAAGGCTATGTTGTAATTGAACCATCTCCAAAATCAATGAAATTTGCAAAGATGAAGAACTTGTCAGTATTCTGCAGCTGTGTGTTTGGTTTGTAATGAATTTTGTTAGTAAAATATAAGTAAGTGAACATGGCTCTTAGAGTTTTCAGGAATACTTCTAAGTGATTATAAATGGATCATATGCCCTACTCTTTCCAGGATTTATCGAGCTTTTTCCTGATAAAATAAAAGCTTCTTACTATGTGAGTCCTGGAAACACATTGTCTGTCATTTAAATATGGATGAAGGAAGCTGTCTAAAGCATGATATGGACTTATAATTCCAAATACTCAGACATGGGTTTACAGTACTTATAATCATCTATATGTTTATTTCAAAGCTAAACACTATTGAGCATTCTATTCTTTATTTTCCATTATCTTCTACTCTGCCATCCTTCAAGAAACCTAATAGCTCAAAGAAAGGAAAAATAATCTAACAAAAGTGACTTACCATGTTCTCTTGTATTTACAGCTGCCTGTTTCCAAGACCTAGAGCGATAATCCAATCTTGTCTAGCAGTGTTTCCAGACTGAGTGAGTCACCTTTAGCAGAAACATTTGGATGAATGTATTTTTAAACTATAAATATTCTTGCATTTTATGAAAGAATCCTGTTGATTTTTCTATCAAATGGTTTCAAATGTATCTTTCTTTGAGTAAAGCAATGCTTAGTTCAGGGCATTTCAGAGAATATGTTTTTCTCCTATTGTGTTTCTTGAGTTATTTGGTCATTCTTCAAGGAAATATTTGACATACTAGGATGTGCCAGATTCCCTTTCGATGCCTATTTTAAAGGTAAAGATACGTAAATAGAGACAAATAAGGAAAAATCAGCTAAAAGCCTAATGAGGCTTTCTTTCTGTTCACCATGTCTTCATGGAATTACCCCCCTGATAAAAGCATACTCAGAAATAAATGCCAAATTCTGTTTTGAGTCTTTCAATAACACTCCATTCACTTAGGGGGACACCTCTGTATTATAACTGGGATAGTTGAGGTTTCTGCTTTAGTGTCTATGCTATATTAAAACCTAGGAGATGGGGGAGAGGGGTCAGCTCCCCCTTGGTTATAGGATTTGCCACCTAGTGGTAAGGTTTAGCAAAATGTCTATTACAGCAATTTATCTGGCTATAAACGGTTCTTTTCTTAGTTCTAAATGAGTCTCAGCTTGGCTCAGCCACCTCCAGTGATCAGGGCAGACATATTTTCACACTGACAAATTATTAGGCAGAGTGTTGGGGATGACAAGACCACTCTTCCTTTTTTTTGATAAAAGAGTAAAAATGCCCTCTTCTACTGCTGCCTTTTTTGAAAATGATGCCATTCTGCATGCAACAGAACCCTGCAGGCACAAGCTGCAATGAAAGATGGCAACACAGAGACAGCTAAATTAGCATTTAGAGGTTTCTAGATTCCTGACTTCTCTGCCCTTTTCTTTCTCTAGCTTTCAAAAGAAATCTTGGAAAAATATCTTACTGTTTTTGGACTTGAGCTCCTTTTCACTTAAAAAATGCAAATTCCAGTCTTTCTTATCAAGTGACAAAAGTAAAGTGCTTTGGGATTTTTTTTCCGAAGAGCACTGACATTTGCCAAAAATGTCTAAACTTGAAGTCTGAGACTTTAATTAAATGACCAGGCATAAATGTAGAACATTGTGAGTAGGCCTACATTTATTTTTTTTAATTTCTGCTATAGCCCAACTCTGCCATTGAAACACTCAGAGCACTGAGATTTTCCTTTGGAGTGGGAAGACGTTGACCCACCCATTCTGAAATAAATGCCTCTGTCAGTTCTATGACTGTGTGTGAAGCAGATGGGGGCTCCTGCTGCATACCAGGCAACTGTGCTTCATCAAGGAAAACAAAAACCCAGGTGCAGTCTATACTGGGACAGTGCAGATGGGCCTTCAGGGGTGTCCATTGTTTACAAGAGAGAAGAACTATGTTCTCATCGCTGAGTGGCTAACTCTTCCTTGTGATCTATTTCCCCCAGCTGGTCTCAAACAGAATAGCCCTAGTCTCAAGCAGAATCGCCCCTACCCCTTAGGAAAAAAAAAAGGCTCAAGCTGCAGTTGTCAGTAACCTCTGCCCCTTCACAGGGAGAGGCTGGGTGGCCCCTTTCACCAGGTCAGGAAGTGCTAATTACTTAAATAAGGGAGAATCTTCGGAGCCTATATAATGCAACAGTGTTTCTACAGTTTGTCTGACCCCTTAGACATCTTTCTTCTCTTGCCCTTAGATCCTTTGAAGGAAATAAGTTTACATATGTTTCTGTATAGATTCCTGGCATCTTTTCCATCCAGTTGTGTGTCATCAGCTCCCAGTTATGTCTGAGACATACTAACATTGTAGGAATGAAAGTCAGACCTAGGAATCAGGGGTTATAAAAGAGAAGTCTCTAGAGATCTGAGCTGCACCAGGGGCAAGTCCATCATGCACAGAAATAGCTTCATCATAATTCTGAGAGAATATTCTGATTCATATTCAACGGATGTGGAAACTGAGGCGAAAGATGGATGAGAATCTTTATGGATCTCCAATCACACCTTATTGTTTACACTTCTAGGTTATCCTTCCTAAAATGTGACTCTTGGTTATTTCCTGCTCGAGTATTCAGTCATTGTCTCATAAATGGAATACAAACTGCCTCCTTGGCCTTTTTGGATATAGTCTCATCTGGACCCTCCAACCATGTCTCAATCTCTTCAGTGACACAAATGTCACCAGGTATAGTTCAAGTGTCTTCCCTTCCTCTATGCAATTCAGTCTTCACTCACCCAGCTACCTGGTCTTTATTCCTGCTCTTCTCACACGAAATCTTGACCATATCTCACAGTCAACATGGAGATTGTCTCCCTCATCAAACTATTTATACCCATTTTAATACATATCAAGCTCATTATAATTCTTACATTAAACTTAGAACTCTTACCAGCACTAAACTGTCCATGTTCACACTTTTAAAAATTATCATCAAAACAAAATATATGGGGAATGTTTGAGAAAATGTTTGAGAAAAGAGACCGAAGTTTTAATCACTTTTGAGAAATAACGAGAGGCAGAAGTATCAGACAGACATATAGGCAAAAAATCAAGTTGAATAAAATATCATGAAGTAAGTATGGTGATTATTATATCTAATTAAGTAACAAACCCTATTGCTATTCTGTTTTATCAAGAAGCATGACAATAAAAGATTTTCTTATATTTTATAGAATGGCTGAGATAAAGGAAAATAAATATCACATTTCTAAACTGGCATGATCCTGTTTATAACCTCATTTTATACATAAGCATAGATGATTTAATTTTAACTTTTTTTGTGGGGGATGGGGGTCTGGTCGTGGGGCCTGAACTCTGGGTCTGGGCACTGTCCCTCAGCTCTTCAGCTCAAGGCTAGTGCTCTACCACTTGAGCCACAACGCCACTTCCAGCTTTTTTCTTTTTGCTTATGTGGTGCTGAGGATTCAAACCCAGGGCCTCAGGCATGCAAGGCAAGCACTCTACCACTGAGCCACCTTCCCAGCCCAATTTTAACTTTCTGTAAAGAATCTTAATAATTTGTAAAGAAGCCTTTACAAATTTCTACAGTGGAAATTCTTGACTACAAATACTTTCATTTTAAGCTATGAGCATGGCATCTCTAACAATGGGGGTAGAAGAAATATACAAACCTGCCTCATAGAAGCTAATACCACACCTCTCTAGCACTACTGTAGAAGCTAATAACTATCCCTATTAAGCAGATGAGGAAAGTGAGAGTCAATGAGATGTTGACACTTGTGTGGGATCACACAGTAGATGTATGGGAGACATGTGCTTCTAATCTGATATGTTAGATTACAAGTTCCACTCTTCTTTGATGGAGAATTCAATCTGGAACACATCAACAAGTCAATGAAGAAAGTAAAACGAACATAGGCACCCCTCATCCAGGAGTAAAAAATTAGAACACAAAGAAATAGTCACATGCTAAGCAGATCTTCCATAAAAGATGTCAACAGGGAAGAAAGCTCTGGTAGCAAAGAGTGACGGTGATGTTTCTCAGAAATACAAAGATAGTAAGAATCAAGTCTTTTCTTTTTTTTTTTTTAATTTTATTTGTGAACATACTGTACAGAGGGGTTACAATTACATGGGCAGGATAATGCATACATTTCTTACCAAGCATTGCAGCCTCCTCCATTGTTTACCCTTCACCTCCCTTCCCAGCCTCCCCCCTCCTCCCCCCACTCAATCCTTCCCCCCTTCTTCCCCCCCACCGACATTGTAAAGCTCGTTATGGACATGACAACTTGTACTTCTCATTGTTGCAACAGGTCCACCTGAATCCTTAAACAACTTGTTTTTCCCCATCTCCTCCACAAGTTATACTGACATCAAATATATTGAAAGTGGGGGTTATACTGTGGGGGAGGGATATACAAAGCAACAAAGAAATAATCTTATAAATGTGTTAGAAACACATGCATGAAAGAAAAAAAAACATTAAAATACCTATCTAAGGGTTCATTTTCCTAACATCACATTATCTGACTTTTTCCGCTTGACTCATACATATACTAGATATTGCAAATAAGGGAAACCATGGGACCTGTGTTTCTTTGTGCCTGGCTTACTTCACTTAATATAATTTTTTCCAAGTTTTTCCATTTCCTAACAAATGGGGCAATGTCATTCTTTCTGATGGAGGCATAGAATTCCATTGTGTATATATACCACATTTTCTTGATCCATTCATCTACTGAAGGGCATCTGGGTTGGTTCCATATCTTAGCTATGGTAAATAATGCTGCAATAAACATAGTTGTGCTGGTAGTTTTAGTGTGGTCTTGTTTGTAAACATTTGGGTAAATGCCCAAAAGTGGGATTGCTGGGTCATAGGGGAGCTCTATGTGAAGTCTTTTGAGGAACCTCCAAACTGCTTTCCAAAGTGGTTGAACAAGTTTACATTCCCACCAACAATGCAGTAAGGTTCCCTTCTGTCCACATCCCCTCCAGCATCTGTTGTTGTTAGAAGTTTTTGATTTTTGCCATTCTAACTGGAGTGAAGTGGAATCTCAATGTTGCTTTGATTTGCATTTAGAAAGCCCACGGATTGGGAGAAGATCTTTACTAGCCATACAACGGACAAGGGTCTCATATCTAAAATATACTTGGAACTCAAAAAATTAAATCCCCCAACAACAAATCCTCAAAGAAACAACTGCCCAATAAGTAAGTGGGCTAAAGACTTAAAGAGAAACTTCTCTGAAGAAGAAAGAAGGATGGCCAATAGACACATGAAGAAATGTTCAACCTCCCTAGCCATAAAAGAAATGCAAATCGCCGGGCGCTGGTGGCTCACGCCTGTAATCCTAGCTACTCAGGAGGCTGAGATCTGAGGATCGCGGTTCAAAGCCAGCCCGGGCAGGAGAGACTGTGAGACTCCTATCTCCAATAAACCACCAGAAAACCGGAAGTGGCGCTGTAGCTCAAGTGGTAGAGTGCTCGCCTTGAGCTGAAGAGCTGAGGGACAGCGCCCAGGCCCAGAGTTCAAGCCCCATGACCGACAAAAAAAAAAAAAAAAAAAAAAGAAATGCAAATCAAGTCTTTTCTTTATCATTGGTCCTTCCTCTATCCTAGCCCCTCGCTTTCTTTCAAACTGGCCACTGTCCTTTGTCCTTAGTCAAACCACAGTGAATTTCTCCTTAGTCAGTAATATTACCTCCCCACCTTTCTTAGTTTTATAACTTGACACATTTTTTTCTATTCCCCAGCTTGACAGAAAAATTAGAAGAAAAGTGGGTGAGAGTAGAGAACTAAGCCAAAAATGCTGGAGACAAACAGAAAAACAGGCCTGACCCATGTGCAGGAGAAACTACATTCTATAGAACTATGATGAACAGAATTACAAGAATGTGGTAGAGCTCAAAAATATTGCAGATTTTCCAGAACTATTCTTTATTTTTCCTTTCTGTTTTCTCTTTTACTTTCTTCCCCATTTTTCATGCTAATATTATTTTATTCTTATTTTGTTTTAAATTATATAGGCCCTAAATACATGTGCTATTTCCCAGGGTTACACATCAAACATAATCCTGAATTGTCAGGACAGTTTGCTTAGATAAGATGTGAAAGAAGCAGTCAGAGAAACAGGAGTGTGCAAAAATTTGTTAATGGAATGTACAGAAGTTTGTTGTGAAAGTAAAACAGCTTTACCCCAAAACATGAAAAGCCCTCACTGAAAATTTGAAGTACAAAATTAATTTCTGGAATAGCAAGCTATCTTGGTTCTTTTCTATATATAGAAACATGGGATAAGGTGCAAATTTTTTATGCATGTAACACTAGATCCCAATATTTTACCAAGGAAAAGAACAAGTATTATAAGGAATAGCGGAGTATATTTCTCCAATTTCTAAATGAATTTGCCCCATATAGTTTAACACTATTAATTTCTAACTTAGCCTCTATAATAAATAAAAAAAGGAAAAAGGACCAGTGTAATGTTACATACCAATTAAGATCAAAAACCTCATGTCAAAAAGAGCTCTTTTAATTAAATTAAATATGATTTTCTTTTGTCAGTTGTAGGGCTTGAACTCTAGGCCTGTGTGCTGTCCCTGAGCATTTTGGCTCAAGGCAAGCACTCTACCATTTGAGACACAGCACCACTTGTGGTTTTCTGGTGATTTATTGGAGATAAGACTCTCACGGACTTTCCTACTGGGGCTGGTTTTGAACCATGATCCTTAGATCACAGCCTCCTGAGTAGCTAGGATTACAGGCATAAGCCACTGATGCTTGGCAATATGAATTTTTTTAAAACTCAAATATGGGCTGGGAAGGTGCCTCAGAGGTAGAGCGCTTGCCTTGCATGCCTGAAGCCCTGGTTTCGATTCCTCAGCACCACATAAGCAAAAAGAAAAAAGCCAGAAGTGGCGCTGTGGCTCAAGTGGTAGAGCGCTAGCCTTGAGCTGAAGAGCTGAGGGACAGTGACCAGGCCCAGAGTTCAGGCCCCACGACCGGACCAAAAAAATAAAATAAAATAAAATAAAAATAAAAACTCAAATATGCCTGGCACCAATGGCTCAGACCTAAATCCTAACTACTCAGGAGACAGCTCAGATTTCAATTCAAAGCCAGCTCAGGCATGAAAGTTCATGAGACTCATCTCTAATTAACCACCAAAAATTTAGAAGTAGAGTTGTGGCTACAATGGTAGAGTACTATCCTTGAGAAGAATTAAAAAAAAAAACCCTCAAGGACAGTGGCTAGCCCCCGAGTTCAAGCCCTAGGATAGCCCCCCCCCCCCACACACACACACACAAAATCAAATACTTAAGAGTCACTTGTTGCACTTAGTTTTTGTCTAAATCATTTGCAAATAATTTAGAGGAGCCAATAGGCCAATCATCCACCCACCAGCATCTTCTTAATATCCTCCAGTTTTCAAACCATTTGTCATCACACAGCAGTATCCAAAGTGTGTGGAGTCTGCTATATTCTTATCCGGACTGTCAAGCAAAGCTATCCTTAGTCACTTATACTGCAATCTCCATCAAACGAAAAGAATCACCCTCCATGAGAACAGTCACTACTGCAATGGCCTCATCCAGGGCACCATTAAAAAGAAAAGTGGCCCACAAAATTAAAACAAACAAAATTAAAAAAAAGAAAAGTAACAGAAGAGCTTAAAATATATGAAGATCAGACCCTGTGTACATCCAGGACTGGATTTCTTCCCCTTTACATGAGGCACGATGTTTACATCAGAAATGAGGGTTTTTTTTTCCTTTAGAAAAGCATCACCTGGCTGTAGCTTACATTCTTAACTGATAGATAAGATTCAGGGATTCAACAAGCAAGAGTACACTAACTTTTATGTCACTTTCCCTAAACAGGGGAAAGTGTGATAAACCAGTCAGTGTGTGCTTTGGAGCTTTGCTTGGTGTTAGAAATTCTGAAACAAAGAATATAAAGATCTCTTAGAGAGGATGCTCCCACTGGGGGAGATTTTGACCTCCAGCTAGCATGCACACTGTGTTCAAGGCTTTGAGTATAGACCCATAAAGTCAGGGCCTCCTTTAAAGGCTGCAGCATGGTGGTAGAGCTGGGCATTGACAGAAAAGTTTATATCTAAATAGGTGCTTCACTGCACTTGGAGGTGAGAAGGTCCAGACTGGTTAAATAAACCTCAATTAAGGACCTTGTTAACGATGTTCCTGACCATGCTTTTCAATATTCAACAGAATGTTATTGCTCTCATTTTATGAGGACAATGAAGTTCATAAACAGTGAGTAATGTAGTCCACATCATACAGATTTAAGAAATAGACAGGGCTTCATTTTACACCCTTGTCTCTCTAACTCTGAAGCTAATTTGCTTAAATAGTCCTCAACTTACTTGACCAAAATCTCTTTGGATGTCTCTTTAGGTTGTTGTACAGACCCCAGATAGATGGGTGGGGGGAGCGTTGGTGTAAATCTAGGGGTACATGATTAAGGCGCAAAGGGGAGTTAGTGTCTTTGTTGTTCTTAAATAAACAAGTTTTAGAAGTGATTGTTTTGAATGCTCAGATATGTAAACTTCTGTGCAATTCTATCTTGCTTAAGTACAAGTTGACAGAATTGATCCGAATCTAAAATGTCTACTTATAGAATTTGAACAAGAAATGTAGATAACAAGGACAGTATAAAAACCAGGTTAGACTGCCAGCCTACTCTTTCCCAGCACATGAAGAAGTAGCCTCCTCTCTGAAGGGGGCCTGAGAGAGAGCAAGCATGGAGAATCCTCACCATATGTCTCCAACAGAGGCTGAAACCTGACAAGGGAGCCCGTTTGTACAGCATTCTTTAAATTGGACAGGTCTAAGTCTGTACTGATAAATTCTTGCTCTTTGTCTCTTCTGGCTGACCCCAATCTTCCACTGATACACTTTTAATCAGTCACAGGGTGCAATAACATTGACTAGGTTATGGTTCTTGTTTTTAGCTTCTGAAGAAATAGTTTTGATTACCTCCATTAGAATGGAACCCATACCTGATCAGCCCCATTAATTACACATCTGCAAACTATTTCTTCAGCAGAGAATAGTTTTATAGATAATATAAATAGCTACCAGTTATATACACCATGTGCCAGATACTGTTCTAAGAAATGACTTGTATTATCTTTATTAATATTCACAGTACCTTGTGGAGGAAATACTGTTCATTGCCCCCTTTTTATTCGTGGAGAAACAGGCACAAAGACATGAAGTAAACTTCTGATGGTTTAACAACTAAAAGCAGCATGTCTGGTGGTCTCCCTGATATGTGGATGTTAAATACAAAATGTAGGAAGATATGACAAAGTAAGCATGATTTGAGAAACAAAGGACTAAATGACCCCATGCTGCTGACCACATACATGGTATATATGTGCACATCAGAGGGAAATTAGGAGGACACAGAATCAGAAGGAAACAGGGGAAAACCTACAACAATGCCCATCAGCTGCACTGGACATTGATGAAAAGGAACTAAGCAACTCAAGGGCAGTGATGGGAGGGAGGGAATGAGGGGATGGGAGAGCAGCTGATACTAAATAGGGGAAAAAATAATGAGGGTGTAATGATGCTCAATAGGAGATGGACTCATTACCACAGTAATGACAATTTGCCTCATCCAGGTTAGAATGTGTCTGTGACTTTAACTAAGTATCACTATCTCACAATACTATGAAATTTGTGAAATTATGTAATCACTTTATCACAATAATTTTTTTAAAAAAGCAGCATGTCTGGGAGCTAAATAGATACACCAAAGCCTCAGTCTACAATCTTTTCTACACTGATACATGCTTCAAAGAATATTTTCATACTTATTTTTGCTAGTTTTATTGTTTTAATGTTGACAAATGTATCTATACATTTAAGATGACTAAAAAAAGACTGTAAATGTAATAAAGGTTCAATAGACGTTGTATTTTTTATAGACAGGAGAAGGACATCATGAAATGAAAATACTTTTCAATATCTCCTTATCCTGTTTCCATAAGTACAATGCCCACCCTTAGTAGGTGATTATTTTAAAATTACATAACACAAATTCTAAGCACAAATGTCACTCAGAATATTAAATCTATGTAGCAAAACCATGGCATATAAACACACCACTTCTTTCCTCTGGTACTTCACCTTCCTGATGGTTGTTTAGGTTTTTCTTACTCATAAGCTATTTCCGAATCACCAGAACTTACGGTTTACTTATGCTTGCTGATTTATATTATTTCCTTTACAGTACTGCTGCTGATGTTGATGATTGAGTCCAAGCTAAACTAACTTATATTTGATCAAAGTATTTACATGCATGTATTAACTATCAAATGAAACTCCTTTATATGATTATTTTCTAACAAAAACTAACAGGTTTAAAAACTTTCCCCAACATCTCTTTTTTTTATTTTTCATGCATTTGATTATTATTATAAAGGTGACAGAAGGGTTATAGTTACATAAGTCACATAAAGAGTACATTTGTTTTTGAACAATGCTACCTCTTCCCTCATTTTCTCTGAGTTTTTCCTCCTGTCCCCAATAACCAGTTGTATAGTTCATTTTCAACGGAAAGCCTAGTGTCACTGCTGCATTTGTTCACTCTCTGTCCCATCATTTCTGTGCCCTCCCAAAGACAGGTAAACAAACAAATAAAACACAAAGAGCAAAAACCTAAAACAGTAATGAAGAACAGTTTATATGTATTCAGGGTACATAACATAATGCTAAACTAATCCTGCTTTTAAGTTTAGTTTTTAAATGATCCCTTTGAATATCCAGACATCAGGAGGTGAGAGTTGGCAAAAACAGTAACAGGCCAAATGCAAGCTTTGTTTCCACTGGATTTCTCCTCTTTAATGTGACAACTCAGTGCAACTGCCTGGAATTTCCACACTAAGTACAAGTTGCTATTGCTATGGGGTCTCTGTGAGACTGAGAGAAACAATGATATGTATTTTCCAAGAGTGTCTCAGGAACCTCTTCCCTCCATTGGAGGTTGAAAATAGCCAATGGTTCCCCTGTGAAATGGTGGTTCTATCAACAAGCAAACTGAGGGTGCAAACATTTTTCCCTTTCCCATTGCTTTAATTAAATCTTTGGTTAAAAACTACAATCCCTCTGGGGGCCAGTGGCTCACGCCTTTAATCCTAGCTACTCAGGAGGCTGATATCTGAGGACTGCAGTTCAAAACCAGCCCTGGCAGGAAAGTCCATGAGACTCTTATCTCCAATAAGCCACCAGAAAAAAAAAATCTGGAAGTGGCTTTGTGACTCAGGTGGTAGAATGCTTGCCTTGAGCTGAAGAGCTCAGGGACAGAGCCCAGGCCCAGAGTTCAAGCCCTATGACCAACAAAACAAACAAACAAAAAAACAAAAATCTTACAAACCACTTTACAGCATTTCACTTCTAGTCTAAGCAACTTGTGATCATTGTACATCCACAGTATACTATAATGTTGAATGCAACCTAAATTACAATTGCCTATACATAAAAGGGGGGGAAAGCATGAACTGCTAAGATAAGCATTTAAACAATTCACATATTACCATGAAAATTAATTACTTCAAAAGAGTGTGGAAAAAAGATTAAATGGGGGTTGGGAAGGTGACTCAGTGGTAGAGCGCTTGCCTTGCATGCATAAGGCCCTGGGTTCGATTCCTCAGCACCACATAAGCAGAAGAAGCAAAAAGTGGCACTGTGGCTCAAGTGGTAGAGGGCTAGCCTTGAGCTGAAGAGCTGAGGGACAGCACCCAGGCCAAGAGTTCAGGCCCCATGACCAAAAAAAAAAAGATTAAATGAGTCAGTTACAGGTGAATGACCAACTGGACACCAACAACACTTGGAGGGAAAATATCAGATAAATCTTTGTTTGTAGAGAAAGTTCATGCTGACCATCAAGACAAAATATCTCAAACTGGGCAATTTATAAATAACAAAAAATTATTTACCCCACTGTACATTACCTTCTTAGTAACAATATTTTTTTAAATATTTCATATAATTCTAGGTGCTAGGAAGTCCAAGATCAAAGTGGTTTTAGATTCAGCATCTCTTAAGTCCTCTGCCCCAAAGATAGTACTTTGATGTACCCAGAGCAGAAGAGACCAAGAAGCACCTTTGAACAGCTTTTATCGTGGCACTAATCACAAATGTGAAGGGTTGCATCTTCATAACTTAGGAACTTTCCTTAAAGCCCACTCTTTTAACATTTCACACAGAAATTAAGGCTCAACATAGGTATTTTAGAAAAACACAAATATTCAGACCACAGCAAGGAGAAATCTCAAGCATACACCTTATGTTTAAGATCTTTGGGCACATATAAATGCCAAATATTAAACATGGTTAGGACAATTTTGATTTCAAATATTCTGTTCTCCTTGTGGATTTATCTAGTGTCTCCTACATGCCTTACAGAGTACATTCTATATTTCCTGAGATTTGTTTGGTAAAAATGGTAGAATTGACATATATTCATTTTTTTTCTACCATCAACAAGCTTTCTAAGGATGAGATTTCCAGATATATCTGAAAGAATTTCTACATAAAGGAATTAGTTTCAGGGGCTGGGAAGGTGGCTCAGTGGTAGAGCGCTTGCCTTGCATGCCTGAGGCCCTGAGTTCAATTCCTCAGCACCACATAAGCAAAAAGAAAAAAGCTGGAAGTGTCACTGTGACTCAAGTGGTAGAGCACTAGCCTTGAGCTGAAGAGCTGAGGGACAGCGCCCAGGCCCAGAGTTCAAGCCCCACGACCGGACCCCCCCCCAAAAAAAAAAGGAATTAGTTTCAAGAGTCCATATTTTTAGAACTAGCTTGCTGTTTGTCTTTCTAACTGTGTGAACTAAGAGATATAATTAAATGTCAATGGTCCTTACTTTCCATCTGCATAATGGGTCATGACAGGGCCACCTTTATTGAGTTGTTAAAGTAATTACGTAAGTTATGAATATAAAGCTCACATGTTCAGAGTCAATAAAAGTTAACTCTTAAGTTTTTACACATGATAACTATTGAACAAGTTAATTGACCATTGGATGAAATCTATACAGAAATGTTGCCATTTTACTTCTCAGATTGTAGCTCAGTGGTAGACTGTGAAGTATGTTCAAGATTCCATCCCAAGCAAAACACACACACACACACAACACACACACACACTCACACACACACAAAAATGGTTGTGAATAACATTTATTTGTACTGAACTTCTAAAATTTAACTCAGTTCTAATAAGCTGTTTTGCCTTTTACCTTGCTTTGATGAAATATAGCTTTTACGTTGTTGTGTAATAAGTACTTTTGTAATGTGAGAAAATATGCTTGTTTTAAGTAGTATCAATATTATCCTACTTCAAATTTCACTAAAGACAAACCCTTCAGGTGGGTAATAACACACCTCTTCATTAACAGTCCTTATACATATTCAAATGAATGAAACTGGCCTAATCAGCCTATTCACTAGTACCAAATTATTTCAAGTTGATATCAATGGCATATTGGTTTATTATTCTCTTCCTTGATCTGTGTATTATGAAACTTTAGAGCATTATATGTAAAAATCAGGTAACTTTAATTCAATACCTAATTAAAGTTTAAAGGATGAAAAGTCTATGTGCTTTTCTCTTAATTTGTCACCCTCTTCTTCAGAACAGATAACCAAAACAAACAGAATAATCTGGAAAAGTATATGAACAAGAGAATCTCAGACCCACAAGAATCCATTAATTCTCGAAAAATGAAATGCTACAACATGCCATGGCAAAAGCCCTAATTCTTATCGACAATCAGATTTCCTGGATCCATATGGGAAGATATTAGGGCTTATATGAAAATTATTGTGCTAAGATTATTATGTTAAGATGTTAGGGTTTAAAGTTCTCCCTACTAAAAGAAAAAGTTATTACAACTTTCAAATGACAGTACTCTCTAAAGTTCACAAAATGATAGACAAAATTAAGCTATTTTGATTTCAAATTCTTTGGAAAAAATTAAAAACCACTGATAGGTTTTTCCCAAGTCTCTTCCACTGTTATCAACATATATATATACTTATATATATGCATACATATATAAGTACACAGTGTGTGTGTGTGTGTGTGTGTGTGTGTGTGTGTGTGTGTGTGTGTGTGTGTGTGTGTGTGTGTAAAGGTGTGGGATTCCACGAAGGAAAAAGGAAACATGGGCCTTGGTACATAGGAAGAAACTAGACTATCTCTGCCATGCTTCTCATGATGAGTCACAGGCTGTGTCTGTAAAAGGCATGAAGTGAGAGCAAGGCGTCATCATTATTTCCTTCTGTATCACATGAAGCAAAGTGTTGAGAGTCACTAAGGAGGAAGTCAAAGGACCACAAATACAACCTAAGCAGAGTAGTCACTACAAGGTTAAAGTGTTCAAAGTGTAAGTTGTTAGGCAAGTCTCTTTTAGCCTTCTCTCATGCTCATGCTTGGTCATGTGTGAGGGGCCAGACCCTCTCCTCTGAGAACAGAAGCATGTCAGGTGGTGTGGGGGTGGGTCAGAAAATATGAACCAGAATTTCCTAGGTTCAATATTTGTTCTATGCGGTTAGAAGTTTTTAAACAGACTCAGGAGTTGCTATTGAAATGCAAATGTGTATTTTCTGTCAGGAAGGAAATGTTGTTTCTTAAAAAAAAAAAAAAAAAATAGACAATACCCAGAACTGGAAATTGCCCCTAGGGGCCAAGGGAAGATGTTGGGTAAGAATAAGAACATGAAGGAAGAATGGGCAGAAGAGAGAGGGCTAAGGAATAAAAGGACCAGAAAGAAGTAATAAGGGCCTCTCAGACATCCCAGGAGAGCTGATTAAAAAGCCACAGCTGAGCCCAGCCTTTACCACACCAAAGAAGAATTCTCCAGACTTAATGGGCAGAGTGGTCAACTGGTGAGGACTGGAAGTTCTTTGCCAAGACAGCCCCAAAATGGTAAAGCGGAAATGCCCTGGTATACGTGCTTAATATGCTGCTCCTAGAGAGATGGGCCCTCCTCTTTATATTGTAAAGTCAAGTTTATGGTTTACATTTTTGAATTGGTATATATTGATACTGAGCAAAAGGTTTTAGCATGGCATTTTCATCTATGCATATAACATACTTCATTCATATTGGAATCAATTTATACCAAAGAAATATCTTAGCTACTGATAGATGTGAAGGATCAAAAAACTTTAAAGCCAGTTGCAGCAGCTCACACCTGTAACCTAGTACACAGGAAGCAGAGATTGGAAGACTGTGGTTAAAGGCCAGCCCAGGAATGGTGGTACGTACTTGGTAGCTGAGATGCAGAGGAATCTCAATGGTTGGGCATGGTGGTATGCTCTTTTGAAGTAAATTCCAGGAGAAAGCACAAGTAGAAAGACCATAGCCCAGGCCAGTGTGGGCATAAAGCAAGATTCCATCTGGAAAATAATTAAAGCAAAAAGTATTTGGAGGCATAGCTGAAATGTGAAGCCTAGAGTTCAATCCCCAGTACCACCAAAACAGTAGAAGGGAGAGAGAAGATGGGAGGGGAGAGGGGAGGGGAGAGGGGAGGGGAGGGGAGAGGAAGGGAAGAGAGAGGGGAGGGGAGAGGGGAGAGGGGAGAGAAGAGGGAAGAGGGGAGGAGAGAAGGGAGGAGGGGGAGAGGAAGGGAGGAGAGAGGGAAGGGAAGAGGGGAGAGGGAAGGGGAGAGGGAAGGGGAGAGGGGAGAGGGGAGGGGTGGGAAGGGAAGGGGGTCCTGAGATAAAACCCCAAAGTATCAAAAATAAAAATTGAATTGCTTGAGCCAGGCCTAACGAGCACTCCTGTAATTCCAGCTATTCAGGAGAAAGATATCATCGTTTGTGGCCAGCCCAGGTCAAAAGTTATCAAGACTCCTTCTCAACATATTGGCTAGGCATGGTGGTTGAACCTATAAATCCCAGCTAGTAGAAGTAGGAGTTTCTAATTTAGGTGGGAAGATCTGATCATGGCCCAAAGCCAGCCCTAGGGAAAAAATGAAATTAAATTTAAATTTAAAAAAAGACCTTATGTTTTCGAAAGATAAAATGAAGCCAATAAAGGATTGAGGCTTGGTTGAAGTGGTAGAGCCTAGAAAGCTTGAGGTGAAATTCAAACTCTACTTCTACCAAAACTATAATTTAAAAGATTTGAAAACTACTTCCTGAATAGTTAGGACATAGAGATGTGATTAAAGGTGTGTCAGTGGCAGTACAAAACAAAGAAAGGATCAGATCTTTGGCAGAACTGGCAAGAGTCACCAACAGTTAAACATTGGGCAACAGAGGGAAAGGATACAAATTGGTCTGATTTAGCTAGGAAAGTCTACATGATTAAAAAATTCCTAATGTAAATAACCCAAGAAGTCAGAAAAACACAACATGTCTTCCATTCCTTCTGCTTTTCTCTCCGGGTAGGGGCTGATGAGATTCTGACAGGCCCAATGGCAGGCAGTCAGCTGTTCTGGCAGAGGTCAAGGGTGGGGCCTAGACTACCAAGATACTTATCTCTAATTCATCAGTGAGATCCTTAATGTTAACATAGCCTGCATTAGAGCTAATTGTTTGTTTTCCAATTGGTGGGAAATACTCTTTATCTCATCCTAGTAGTAACTGTTGCTGGAAGAGCAACACATTTAAGGACGATCCTTGTTTATTCTTCAGGACCTCCAGTCCAGGAGCAGATCTCCATCATCAGATCACAACTGGGTCTCAAGTATCCCAAATTTAAGGCTGAAAGGTAAAAATCCAAGGATGAGTTTTAAAGAGCATTGCATCAGATGGACCATTTTTTTCCCCTAACTTTGATATGTCATTTACTGGTGCTGTAGCGACTTAGCTAAGAAGGGCAAGGAGTCATAATTAACACACTGAGGTAGAAACTTAGTTGTTGTTGTTTTTTTAATGATAGGCACTATTTGAAAGTTCTAAAGGGTTATAACTGAAACAGAAGAAGCGTGCCCACAGACCTGCCTACCAGGGAAGATTACAGAATTCTGTGGACCTGGTGTAAACCACAAAGGAAACCAAATCTGAGCTTGGGCTCCAGGGCTGGGCAGGAAAGTTCACATGCATATGCTAAAGCAGTCTTTCCCCATACATTAAAACCCATTGAGGGAAAAGGTGGGTAGGGGAGAAATGAGTGAGAATGTTGAAGGTGGAACATTGATGGAGATATATTGTACTCATAAACCCCTTTGTTTAATGGCAACTCCTTTGTACGACAACTTAGAGATACTAAAAATTAATAATGATTAAAAATTAAAGATAAGTATCTAAACAATTTAACTTGAGTTGGGTTGAAATGTTGAAATTTGAAACCAAACTTTAAATTCTAAACTTTCTTTTCCCAAACTATTTTCTGTGATTTCTTTGAGATTAATTTCATAAAGTAGATTTCTAAGTTGCCTTTTACAAATGATGTATTGCAACAACATTGTAAGGTATTTACTAAATGATCGTTAGATTAGCATGATATGGAAGTCTGAAAATCTAGCCACAATATATCAGAGTCTACTTTGTGCCAAGCACATTATATTATTTTACTTACTGTCTGTAATATTCTGGTGGCAGAATCAATTCTCATTTTTCACTGTAGTTATGGTCTATCAAGTCACTGTGAGTATACTGAATTAGTGAATACTAAATCATGACTCTTGAAATACAAGATTAGATTCTTGGGAGTCTCTGATCATAAAATTTTCACCTCGTAATCAATGCATAACTTTATTTTATTTGTGCTTCTGTTTGAAGATACCCTTCTGTAAAATATATTGTTGATTCATTGGCATTGAACCTATAGACTTTAACTCATGGCTGCATGAAGCTTGTCTCATAGGTGTACTTTCTCTGTAAGGCACTACAAGCCCCTCTTGTTCTTCAAAACACTAGTGAGCAATTTAGCACAAAGCTTGGGGGCTGTTTTAAATAGCAAAAGCACCAACAGAAAGCATAAACAATGCAAATAGCATGTCACTTAATAGACTGTGGGAAAAACAGCTGCTCCTAGCATGAAAGCTGAAAGGAGAAACACTGTGTCACCTTGTTTAACTTCAGCAGGACATGTGTACCCTGGGATGGACTTTTCACCACTTTGCATGCAAATGAATGAAAGGCTGCAAAAAGAAAAGTCCCAGTATCTATTGGTTAGATGCAAATTAATTGTAGTAAATAGGTGAATTTACAACCCAGGAATCTGTGAGAAATAAGGACTGTCATTCTCTTTTTTTATTTTTTTTTATTGTGAACATACTGTACAGAGGGGTTACAATTACATAGGCAAGATAATGCGTACATTTCTTATCAAGCATTGTAGCCTCCTCCTTTGTTTCCCCTTCCCATCCCTTCCCATCCTCCCATCCCCACTCCCCCACCCAATCCTCCCCCCCAGCACCAAAGTTGTAAAGTTCGTTTTTCAACATAATGACTTGTACATTTCATTGTTGCAATGGTTCCACCTGTATCCCTGATTAAATGATTTGTTTTTCCTCTTCCCCTCCACAAATTATACTGATATCAGTATACAGTGAAAGCAGGGGTTATATTGTGGGGGAGGGACATACAAAGCAACAAAGAAATAATCTTATAAATGTGTTAGAAACAATCGCATGAAAGAAAAAAAAAACATTTGACTACATATCTTAAGGTTCATTTCCCTAACATCACCTTATCTGACCTTTTCTGCTTGACTCAGACATACACTAAACATTGCAAATAAGGGAAACCATGGGACCTATGTTTCCTTGGGCCTGGCTTACTTTACTTAATATAATTTTTTCCAAGCCTTTCCATTTCCTAACAAATGGGGCAATGTCATTCTTTCTGAGGGAGGCATAGAATTCCATTGTAAGTGAGCTAAAGACTTAAAGAGAAACTTCTCTGAAGAGGAAAGAAGGATGGCCAATAGACTGTGATTCTCTTGTTGCTACTACTCAATAAGAAAATAAAGACTTGGAGAGCCTGCATAATTTACCCAGAGACATCTAGCTAGGAAGCAACTGGCTCAATAATTATTCAAATTTAACCTCCTCTAAGGAGTTCAACATTAACAAAGGAGGAGGCTACAATGCTTGATGATAAATCTCCTCATTATCTTGCCCACGTAATTGTAACCCCTCTGTACAGTATTTTCACAATAAAAAATAAATAAAAATTAAAGTATTGTGGTAGAGGGATTAGGAACTAGGTTCTGAAATCTGTTCTTTCTACCATTTATTATCAACCTCTTGAAACCTGCTTGTATCATTGGTGAAGACATCAACAATCATTCTTGTAAGGTCCGCTCCTGGATGGTGAGCAGACTCCACCCTCCTCGCAGCAAAGTCTCCACCCAGTACCTGCGTTACCTAGGCAACAGGGACACCTGGAAGAGGTCACATCTGCATCCGCTGAGGTCACATCTGAATTTGATGTGGCCACACCTTTCTCCGCCCATACCCTACATAAGGCCTAGCCCAGGCCCAGACTCTCTCTCTTTCTCTCTCTGTTCGTTTCTAGCTCTTGCTCTTGCTCTTCTTTTCTAGCTCTGTCTGCTCTCTCTCTCTGCTCTAGCTCTTTCCTCTCTCTCCCAGCCACGTGGAGTGCCAACCTTGCCTGGTCCCAGCAGGTCTACTGAATAAACCTACCCCTTACCTGAATACCACGTGCGTGCTGGTGCAGTTCTTACTCGGCCACCTCTTTTTAAAAACCTAACATAAATGGTGCCGTGACTCGGATAAAGGCTTATAGTCAGGAAAGCTGGGGTTTCTGTTTTTTTCCTCTTTTTTCTTTTTTTGTTCTTCCCTTTTTGCTCTGAGGAATACCCACAGTTCTGACGGCCTTTTGCGAACTTGTCTGTCTGCGGCGGAATCAGCGCATCGATACCATTGCTGCCTTCACATTCACGTCCACACCACTTCTCTACTCTGGTGAGTGAAACTACTCTACGGCTCTCTGTTGCTCAGTCTCTGTCCAGACGTGGCGCCACGCCAGAGAGCTCCTACGGCCTTTAGCTGAAAGGCCGGTCACCTCTGAAGCCGAGGACGCTTGGCTTTGGGGGCTTGGCCATTTCTCTCTAGAGGGCTCTGGGGGAAGTCGGGACGCCGCTTCTGCCTGGTCAGCTCTCCTTCACTCACCAGACTGACTCTACTCATTTAATGGGGTGCTATGAATCACGCCTGAGCCGTGAAACCCCTTTGAAATGTCTCCTGCGCTCCCTGGAAAGCCAGAGAGCCTCATTTTTATGCCATTCTCAGAAGTACAGTTTTTGCTACTGCAATGGTAAATGATCAGAAGTCTGTTTACTTTCGGGCTCTCTTTGCTCTCTCTCTGCCATTCATGGGCAAGTTTCTACCCTTTTTTTCTACAACTTTTTGGCTTGTGCCTTGAAGAGTGCGACGCAGGCTGGGTCCCAGGGACCACCCTCTAGGTTCCCTCTCAAAGGCTAGCCAATGTAGGCTTAATCTATTCAGGCTTTCTTTGCATTCTTTCAGAAATTCGCCATCTTGAATTCGCCATCTTGGCCACGTGGTGGGTTAAGGGTTTGGCCCCATCTGACCCTTAACCTTCCACTAAGTTTACTACTCCATCTATTCTAAGGTGCCTTGCTAACAAGTAGCTCTTTTCACAGGCCCTGGTAATGGAGGCCCAACCAGCTGATATGTTTTGTTAGCAAAGATGTCTAAACGTTGTCAAAATTTTAGGTTTTAAGTTTTGCCTTTTTTGTTTTGTGTTGTGTATTCTACTACTGACTATGTGGTTCTAAAATACTGGGTATATCTGCTAAAATTCTCATCACATCTAATGAGTTTCATCATTTCAGAACATTTGTTGGCAATTCTTGATAAGAACCAGGTAAGCTCTACTTATTCTACTTGAGCTCCTTGTTGCTTTAATTGGAAATAATAAAGGGCTTTTGAGGCAAAGACTGCAGTTCAAAGCCATCCCAGGCTGAAAAATCCCTAAGACTCCATCTCCCAGCTAAACTCTGCAAGTGGTACTATAACTCAAAGTGGTTCAGTGCTAGCCTTGAGCAGAAGTGCTCAGGGACAGTACCCAGGCCTTGAGTTCAAATCTTGAATACCAACTGGGACAAGCCATCCCAGCAATGAGCACCTAGACTCAGCCAGTCTGGGGAACAAGGGAACATGGAGAAGAGTAAGAGGAGATAATGTCACATCAGCTACTTTGTGCCTGCCCTTTCAAAATTAACCAGAGCCGGGAGGTCAGTGGAAGTAAGAAGCCTACCCAGCTAATGTCTATACCTGTGTACCTATTAACTGAACAGGAATTTATATTCTTGCCTTTGTCACCTGACTTCTCTACCTAGTAGCCAGATGTCAGAAGTAGCTAGGGACATTTCTAACAACATTTTCAGCCCCAAGTCCTTCCTCTTGCCATTTATTTGCTGTTTAGTATTTTTTTTTCCAGCCCCTCAATGCTCATGAGACTTCTTCAGACTTCACCTAAGGACTCACACCACCAAGGGAAAGCTGCTGCTCACTGCCTTCTCTGGGAGGAGACCAAATTCCAGCCTTTTACCCCTATTGTCGACGCCCCTTGTCAGCAGGAAGTAGCCAGAGAGAATCCGCGCCCTATTTCATGATTATTAAAAGGCTGGAATGTAAGGTCCGCTCCTGGATGGTGAGCAGACTCCACCCTCCTCGCAGCAAAGTCTCCACCCAGTACCTGCGTTACCTAGGCAACTGGGACACCTGGAAGAGGTCACATCTGCATCCGCTGAGGTCACATCTGAATTTGATGTGGCCACACCTTTCCCCGCCCATACCCTACATAAGGCCTAGCCCAGGCCCAGACTCTCTCTCTTTCTCTCTCTGTTCGTTTCTAGCTCTTGCTCTTGCTCTTCTTTTCTAGCTCTGTCTGCTCTCTCTCTGCTCTAGCTCTTTCCTCTCTCTCCCAGCCACGTGGAGTGCCAACCTTGCCTGGTCCCAGCAGGTCTACTGAATAAACCTACCCCTTACCTGAATACCACGTGCGTGCTGGTGCAGTTCTTACTCGGCCACCTCTTTTTAAAAACCTAACAATTCTATTACCAGAAGATTACAAGATTTAAATAAATAGTGCTCCTAAAGTGATCAACACCAATTCATTATACACTGAATGTTAAAAACTTAATCTCTCTGTTGCCAGCCTACAACAAGTGTCAGGTGAACGAAACACTTAACCAGGTAAAGAGCATTTGATTAACTCCCTAATAAACTTACGACAAGGTATGGGAAAGGTATCGATCAAAAGAGTATACAAATAAACATCAATAAATCCCAAAGATCTACTATAAAGTATTGTGCATGTAGTGAAAACATTAAATTGAATACTTAAATATTTGTCAAGAGTAAATTTTATGTTAACTTTTTTATATAGAAGGAAGAAGGAAGGAAGGAAGAAAGGAAGGAAGGAAGGAAGTCACTAAGCCCTGGTGGCTCATGCCTATAATCCCACCTACTCAGAGGCTGAGATCTGAGGATAGTGGTTCCAACCAGGAAAGATCAGGGGTCTTATCTAATTAATCAGTAAAAAAGACAGATGTGGAGCTGTGGTCATATGATAAAGTGTTAACCTTGAGCAAAAATGCTCAAGGACAGCACCCAAGCCCTGAGTTTGAGCCCCCAGAAACACACAAACATAGACACACACATACACACACACATACACATACACAGACACAAACACACAGACACACACACACACAAAGGAAATAAAACTTCTAGAGGCAATGATAATGCAAAGAACACTTCAGTTTCCAATTGCTTTATGGGTTTTTGTTTGTCTTTAAATTCATTATATATATTTATATACACACATCTATGTATATGTATATATCAGATACATACAGATATTTTACAACTTAATCAGACCTCAGTTTTCATGTGTGTGCAGTCCTGGAGCTTGAACTCAGGGCCTGGGCTCTGTCCCTAAAAGTTTTAAGCTAGTGCTCCACCATTGTACCACAGCTCAACTTCCGGCTCTTTGTGATTAATTGGAGATAAAATTCTCAGGGACTTTTCTGCCCAGTTGATTCTGAACCACAGTCCTCAGACCACAGCTTCTTGAGTAGCTAGCATTACAGGGGTGAGCCACTAGAACCTAGCTAAGATTTTATTTTATTTATTAATGAACTTGATTATAGATTAGAATTGTGGTGCCTTTTTTTTTATTATGATAGGTTATTTAAAATCAAAAGAAAATACTATAAAGCAATTCAATCAAAAAGGTCAATATATTGAAAATTTTCATACTAACCTGAATATAAAGTTATTTTCTAAGAAACTGCAAAAATTTACAAATTAGAAAATAAAAAATATGAAAATGAGTTTAAAACTACTCATTTCATTCAAAGTAAACTGAGACTCACAGAAATGTATAAATCACAGAAATGTATAAATGTGAGATAATCAGTAGCAGTCGACAAACTTACATTCAACCCTTGAGTCAGGTTTGTTCGCCACTTCAACTGTAATCTGCTGTATGCTGTAGGACCTGGATTTGAAGGATAGTCATTTGACAGGATGAGATGTATAGGAGCAGAGCATGCAACCTGTCTTTCACATGCCTGGTACAATCAAATGAACTAGAAACCTTATCATTGAATAAGTAGTTGCTTCAACACCTATTCTGCAAAATTTTATAACAACTATCTCCTGTTGAAATTTTGTCTTAAAAGATACAGTTAATATATATATATATATATATATATATATATATATATATATATATATATATTCCCTTGCATTTCCTTTGAAATACCTTGTTTCCATTGCTTCTGCAAGATTGTGATATTGTGGTCATCACAATTTTCTTTAAGGTGATTAATTTTGTGTTTACTTGATTACATCACAATGTCCTATAGTTTCATCAGTCACAAGCCTAGCTGTTGCTGTGAAGGAATTTCTGAATGTGATTAACATTTTACAACCAGTTTTCTTTAAGTAGAGCGTATTACTTACACTACTTGACATTCCTGGACATTATTGTAATCCTTTAAAGGTATTAAGAACAAAGACTGAGGTTTCTGGAAGAAGAAAAATATCCTGACTCTAAGTGCAACATAGACATTACTCTTTAGTTTTTATCTTTCCGGCCTGCCCTACAAATCTCAGACTTGCCAGGGTCAAGTCGAAAGAGTCAATTCCTTACAATAAATCCAGAGAGAGAGAGAGAGAGAACAAGACCGACTGAAATGCTAACATAGGAGAGATAGATAGATAGATAGATAGATAGATAGATAGATAGATAGATAGATAGATAGATAGATAGATAGATAGATAGGAAAGAAAGAAAGAAAGGGAGGGAGGGAAGGAAGGAAGGAAGGAAGGAAGGAAGGAAGGAAGGAAGGAAGGAAGGAAGGAAGGAAAGAAGATAATAAGAAAGAAGATAATGTTTAGATGCTTGCTGGATATCTCTTATCTTAATTTCTCTTGACTATCACTGATTAAGATTTCAGAGTTCTTGGGGGTTTTGGAATATTTGCATAGTTTTAAACCAATATAGCATTTCTAATAAAAATATACAAAATATGAAACTTTTTAAGCTTCATATTGACACTTGAAACATTTGGACTTTGTAAAGTTTTGAGGTTTTTATTTTTAGATTAAGTATACTCAACTTGTAACTTCCTCCCTCTCCATCTCTCTTTCCCTCTCCAGAAATATCCCATTAATACAGAGAGCAACTATTCTAGTTTGCCTGGGACAGAGATGTTGGGAAGGATGTGCACATACCCAGTACTAAGGAACAAACAAGGCCAGTTGTTCTCATTCTCCTCTAAGTAACTTTGACCTATAGTAAATTGCCTGGTATCAAAGAACAGTAGCATTATACAAGTGTTCAGGATTCTCTTCACGTTTTCTAGCACAATCTCAATCCAACCAATCACAAGTTAATTGATACCAAATTCACAGTGCACTATGGTGTGTGTGTGTGTGTGTGTGTGTGTATGTGTGTGTGTGTGTGTATACACCAATGATGTGCAAATAGTACTACTTTGTTTTCAGAACATTTCATCACCCAACTGGAAATAGTTACTCTTTCTAGTTCTTGGAAACCACTGTCTGTCTATGGGTTTAGGTACTCTTGGTATTTTGTATAGGTAGAATCATAAAATATATAGTCTTTGTGTTCAAAAAAATTCATGCAGATATTTATATCAGTTCTATTTACAATAGGCAAAACAATAACAACTCTAAAGTCCATCAGATGTATGAATAGACAGATGTATATCTAGACAAAGAAGCACATTTGGAAGCAAAAGGATTAAGTTGCATGAGACAACAAAGAAAGCATGCTCATAGTGCTGTTTTATTTTCTTAAGTATAGAAAACAAAATATAAAAAGAGGCAGATGATGGCTTACTCCTGTAATCCTAGCTACTCATGAGGCTGAAATCTGAGGATGCTACTTCAAAATCAGCCTGGGGAAGAAATGAGCCACCAAAAGTGAGAAGCAGAGCTAAGGCTGAAGTGGTAGACCACCAGTCTTGAGCACAAAAAGGCAAGTGAGAACCCAACTTCCTGAATTCAAATGTAGTTCCAGCACCAAAATTAATTAATTAATTATTTTTATTATGTTGGGCCACAAGCAAGTCCTTTCCTAAATCTATTGTTCCCCTACAATGTACCCTGCATGTACGAGTCTTTGCAGAAAACTCTTAGTAACTCTTACCACTACCAAGATGTCCTAGAGATTGAAGAGATAGGATTTACTAATTTAATATTCCAAATAGCTTACTCATGTCATATACATATAAGCAGAGGGGCCATGCATGCCTTTATATGTGTGCATGCATACATGTGTGTCTTTCATAGAAGAATTAAGGTAAGAGTAAATTAGAAATAAGCACTTATGTCAATGAATTAAGAGATAATTACTAAAATTAATAAGATCACATTTTGATAAAGACAAAATTAAGGCCCTGCTGACACCTAAGCTCACTCACTTATATATAAAACCTGTATTAAACCATGAACACATTTCTACAAAGCAGCAAATCAGAGGAATTACATGCCAATTTAAGTATGAAGTGTTAACAGAAGGATGAATAGAACCGGATGAAATCAATCAAGGAACTTGTAAGATTGAATATGCAGTATACATCTAACTATGTAACCTATGGAATTAAAACACTGAATAAAGGCATTTAGATTTTTTTAATAATTATGTTTTAGGAATTGTGTTCCAAATCATAATTTGGAGACTATAGGAATATAGATTGGGAAAGAATGAGAAAGAAATATTTCCAAGCTGAAATTATTTGTCACTTTTGTTGAATGGCAAGCATATATTAGATGCCTCTCATAGTTCCTTTTTGTTATTATTATGAAAATACCGTACCGAGGAGTTACAATTACATGGGGAAGATAATGAGTACTTTTCTTATCAAGCTTTGTTGCTTCCTCCTTTGTTTCCCCTTCCTATCCCTTCCCATATCCCCCCTTCCTCCCCATGTCCCCCCCCCAAAGTTGTAAAGTTCGTTTTTTGACATAACGTCTTGTATATCTCATTGTTGCAATGGGTCCACCTGTATCCCTATTTAAACGATTTGTTTTTCCCTTCCCCTCCACAAATTATACCAACATCAAATTCAATGAAATCAGGGGTTATATCATCAGGGAGGGACATACAAAGCAACAAAGAAATCATCTTATGAATATGTTAGAAACAATCACATGAAAGAAAAAACATTTGAATATTTATCTTGGGGTTCATTTCACCTAACATCAACATATCTGACCTTTTCTGCTCATCTCAGACATATACTAGATATTGCAAATAAGGGAAACCATGGGACCTATGTTTCTTTGGGCCTGGCTTACTTCACTTAATATAATTTGTTCCAAGTCTTTCCATTTCCTAACAAATGGGGCAATGTCATTCTTTCTGATGGAGGCATAGAATTCCATTGTGTATACATACCACATTTTCTTGATCCATTCATCTACTGAGGGGCATCTGCATTGGTTCCATATCTTAACTATGGTAAATAATGCTGCAATAAAAATAGTTGTGCTGGTAGCTTTACTGTAATCTTGTTTGTGATCATTTGGGTAAATGCCCAAAAGTGGGATTGCTGGGTCATAGGGAAGCTCTATGTGGAGTCTTTTGAGGATCCTCCATACTCCTTTCCAAAGTGGTTGAACAAGGGCTGGGAAGGTGGCTCAGTGGTAGAGCACTTGCCTTGCATGCCTGAGGCCCTGGGTTCGATTCCCCAGCACCACATAAACAAAAAGAAAAAAAGCCGGAAGTGGCGCTGTGGCTCAAGTGGTAGAGCGCTAGCCTTGAGCTGAAGAGCTGAGGGACAGCGCCCAGACCCAGAGTTCAGGCCCCAGGACTGGACCCAAAAACAAAAAAAACAAAAAACAAAAAAACCAAAGTGGTTGAACAAGTTTACACTCCCACCAACAATGCAGTAGGGTTCCCTTCTGTCCACATCCTCTCCAGCATCTGTTGTTATTAGAGTTCTTGATTATAGCCATTCTAACTGGGGTAAGGTGGTATCTCAATGTTGTTTTGATTTGCATTTCTTTTATGGCTAGGGAGGTTGAGCATTTCTTCATGTGTCTATTGGCCATCCTTCTTTTAGAGAAAGTTTCTTCAGAGAAGTTTCTCTTTAAGTCTTTTGCCCACTTATTTATTGGACAGTTGTTTCTTTGAGGATTTATTGTTGGGGGATTTAATTTTTTGAGTTCCAAGTATATTTTAGATATGAGACCCTTGTCCATTGTATGAGTAGTGAAGATCTTCTCCCAATCCCTGGGCTTTCTATTGATCTTGCTAGCTATGTCCTTTGCCATACAGAAGCTCTGCAGCTTCATGCAATCCCATTTGTCCAACCTTTCTTTGATTTGTTGTGTTTCTGGCTCTCTAGTAAGAAAATTTTGGCCTGTGCCAAGGAGACCTAGGGTTTCTCCTATTCTATCCTGTAATGTTTTCAGGTTGTCTACTTTGACTTCAAGGTCTTTGATCCATTTGGAGTTGGTTCTGGTGCAGGGTGATATATACAGATCTAGCTTTAGTTTTCTACAAGTAGTTAACCAATTTTGCCAGCATCATTGTCTTTCTTCCATCCTATTTTTTTAGTTCCCTTATCAAATATTAGATGGCTATAGGACTGTGGGTTCATTTCTGGGTTTTCAATTCTATTCCATTGGTCCTGAGGTCTGTTCTTGTGCCAGTACCAGGCTGTTTTGATTACTATGGCTTTATAGTAGAGTTTTAAATTTGGTATTGATATTCCTCCAGCACTGTTCTTTCTGTTAAGGATTGTTTTTGGTATTTGGGGTCTTTTATTGTTCCATATGAATTTTTGGATTGCCTCTTCTATTTCCTTGAAGAATGAGGTTGGAAAATTGATAGGTATCACATTGAATTTGTAGATAGCCTTGGGAAGTATTGCCATTTTCACAATGTTGATCTTTCCAATCCAGGAGCATGGGAGGTTTTGCCACTTTCTGAGTTCTGTTTTAATTTCCTTTTTCAGTTTTTTAAAGTTTTCATCATAGAGGTCCTTCACTTCTTTGGTTAAGTTAATTCCTAGGTATTTTATTTTCTGGGGGGGTATTATGAATGGAGTTGTTTTCCTAATTTCAGCCACGCATTTCTCTTTGTTGGCATACAAAGAAACCATTGATTTTTGAGGGTTAATTTTATATCCTGCTACTTTGCCAAAGTTTTGAATCAGATTCAGTAATTTGGGAGTGGAGTCTGTGGGATTCTTTAAATATAAGATCATGTCATCTGCAAACAGGGAGAGTTTTACTTCATCTTTCCCTATTTGGATCCCTTTTATGTTTGCATCTTGTCTTATTCCTGTAGCTAGGCATTCTTATACTAGATTGAAGAGAAGTGGAGAGAGTGGACATCCTTGTCTTGTTCCTGAGTTAAGAGAAAATGGCTTTAGTTTTTCACCATTAAGTATAATGCTGGCTGTAGGTTTGTCATATACAGCCTTTATTGTATTGAGGAATGTTCCCTTTATTCCTAATTTTTCCACAACCTTCATCATAAAGGGGTTTTGAATCTTGTCAAATGCTTTTTCTGCATCTATTAAGAGAACCATGTGGTTCTTATCCTTGCTCTTGTTGATGTGATGAATTATATTAATTGATGTGCAAATATTGAACCAGCTTTGCATCCCTGAAATGAAGCCTGTTTGATCATGGTGTATGAGCCATAGTTCTAAGACAGTAACTGTCTTCAGGGCCATAGAGTTTACCCTGGAGATGAGCTATAATTGGCAATAATGTGAGGTGCATTTATTGACTGTATGAGGAAGTGGAAATGAAGCTGATAGAGTGAATATAGATATCCTTAAATTCCTCACGTAGACATCCAAATATCAATTGTTAGTCTTTAGATTTCTGGAGAAGTATAAAGTGAAAGGCAATTTTGGCTATCCTACTCTTGGTTTTGCATTATGGAAAGAGACATGGGATATACACAAGCAATCATTCTGTATCAGCATGAAGACAAATATATCTTGTCATTGAAGAGTAAGATAAGAATAATAACTATGGAAACAGAAAGTCTTCTCACTTTTTACAAGATTAAAAATAAATCCCAGCCCAGACTGACTTTGAGCTGGGATAGGCTACGCATTGGGATATTATGCTTAGATAAGAAATACCATTAAACACCTGTGTTAGGTAATAAACTCCAACAACATCTCTTTTATATTCAGACCTAATCTGTATCCATTGATATATAGTAGGACTTCCACCAGGGCCTGGTAACTAGATACTAATAGGGCCACTTCTCCACAGAACTAGAGATAAGTACTTCCACAAAAGATTGCTGTTTCGATGCTACTTCTATCACATTTACAATCCCATCATAAAATCAACAATAATACTTTGTACTTAGGAATTGCCTCACATTGAAAATCTCAAATGTTTTATAAGCCATAAATTCTCCCAACACCCTTCACGAGATAAAGAATAATGACACTCTCAAATTAACAGGTAAACTGGAAACTAGCATTGCTGAATAACTTCCCAAGGTGAGTGAGGTAAAGCAGAGTCCACTTGTTCTGGAGGTATAAGTGGGGCTGATCCGGCCAAAATAAAGAGCAAGGTAATGCTGGCCGCAGGCTGCAGTTTCTCTTCCTCTTTCTCTACTACCTTTTGGCAACTCTCCTAAGTTTCTCTTAAGGTGTGAACTGATACTATTTGATAATGCTCAAGGTGTTAGCCTTCAGGATATCTGTGTTTTATTAGGGGACTCTTGAAGCCTGGCTAAATGTCAAGAGTCAAAGAAAGGAACTCTTTGAATTACTGAAAGACTGTTCCCCTTTTCATCATGCACAAAGTGTATTACCCAGGAGACCACACACTCCTGTACTCTGCCACCCTAAAGAACATCCCCAAAGAGAAACATTCTCTCCTACTATATCAGTTCAGGAGTAATGAAATCAACTTTGTGGTCATCATTGCCTGCCATCTGGATGGGACTGAATCAGTTAGAATCATCTCTGAATTAGGAGGGAGTGCCTAAATCTCATTTGTAACTAATCATCATTTCCTGACATTTGCTGGGAATTGAACCCAAACAATGGGTTTCTTTCAACTATAGGGCAGCCATTTTCCTTGGCATTTTCAAGGACACTGACAACATTTAAAATCTATTCCTACCTTGAAAGGAAGAAAATGGGATCATTTGAAACCCCTAGGCAAATATCTGGTTGCCTATTACTTTCTGTTTGGACTTTATTTGATTTTCTGGATTCATTTCCAAGAGCAAGACTATTGATGATTTTAGAGAAAGGTAAGAATTAGGAGCTCAAGGAATGATGTTTGCTATGTTAAATGATCATTCCCAAATCTTTTAGAATATGCATAGTTTAGTTTAAATGATATGGAGAAGATGATCACAGTTACATTACAAATAAGTGCCAACTGTAAAGAGTAATATATTGAAAACATTTTTTTTTGGTCAGTTGTGGGGTTTGAACTCAGGGCCTGGGCACAGTCCCTTAGCTGTTTTGCTCAAGGTAGTGCTGTACTGTACCACTTTGAGCCACAGCTCTACTTCCAGTTTTTGAGCAGCTAATTGAGTAGTTAATGGGAATAGTTACTTAAGAGTTCCATGGGGACTTTTTTTAAATAAGTTTTTTTTTATTGTGAAAATACTGCACAGAGGGAGAGGGGTTACAGTTACATAAGCAAGATAATGAGTACATTTCTTATCCAGCATACCTGGGCTGGCTTTGAATGGTGATCCTCTAATCTTAGCCTCCTGAGTAGCTAGTATTACAAACATGAACCACAGATGCCCAGCTGCCTATTTTTAATCAATCATTTCATCACTAAAAATCAAATGACACAGGCAAACAAATTTCTGTTAAAAGTGAAACAAAGTTCTAGCAACATAATGCATAGAATATATTCAAGTTCTCAACTTTTACTTTAGCTGAAAGAATTTGAATATCATTGATTGTACCTCAGTCACCACCTTCTAAAGAGTATTTATGGATACATACTGTTGCAGAGAACTCTCCTGACATCGTACATGACTCTGTAGCTGCTTCTAAGTAGAAAGAAAATGTCTTAAAATGCCCATTTATATTGTCATTAACTCTAGTAAGTTTATGTATCAAATCATAATGGCCTGGGAATCATGAAGGAAAACTTCATGGAAACAAAAAAAATGAAATATGAAGTTTAACAATCTGGAGAATATTAACATCTTGGTTGAGTTGTGTGTCATGTTACCAGGAAATCTGCTCTAGAGTATTTGAAGACAAGAAAAACTGCTCCAGGACAGCAAGACATTCCTTGGGGTTAGTCCTTGTCAATGTCTCAGAATTCACAATTATCTAACAGAACTCAGGTAAGCCTAAGTTTCTGTAACTCTCTGTACTTCCTTCAAAAACATGTAGCTCAGCAAAAAGTATATATGTGGGATCACACACACACACACACACACACACACACACACACACACACACACACACACGCAGAAAAGCCAAAACCTTTGCTCTTCCCTAGTGAGGATCTGTCAGCTTCCATTCCATTGTGATCCTGTCTGGTCAAATCCCATCCAGCATTATCTGGGCACTCCAGCTCTGTTTACAGTTAGCAATAGTTACCAGGATTGACAACATGGATACTTGAAATATTTATATAGCGTTTATGCAATCACTTTTCATTGCCCAGGAAAAGAACTGGTTTGCAGGGCCTGGCTTCTTGCCAGAGCTATCTTGATCTTAATTTTATAAGGCAAGAATTAACCCCAGAGTTCAAAAATTGAAAAACTGGGTGGAGGAGTTGTTGGTAGGAGATCATTTGTGGTCAAGGAAAGCTATTTGCTGTTCTGTGGGCAGATATCCAGGGGCAGTTTAAAATGACTTCCCTCAAGGAAGAAATGCCAGAAAACACCTGGAAGCCCTGAAGCAGAAGTCAAGAATGGAATTTAGTCCCCAGTGGTGATAGTTATCATTTTGACACCCCATCTGCCCATGTTTCTAAAGAATTCACCACCAAGCTTAAGCAACTTTAACTGATCCTGTTAAGGTTTTGCAAGGATCATCAGAGTAGCGACACCTGGACATTTGCAGGGTGAAAAGGCAGAGACTCAAAACCATGCTACTGAGTAGATCTCTGAGTTACCGAGTTGACACATAAGATTATCTCCCTCAAATGATTCATCTTTAGATGCTGGAGACTTAGAACGTTCTTCTGTCTATGGCAGTGCCTCCACCCTTCTGAACTGCATTAGAGCTCAGAGAAGCCAACCAGAGGTAATTGAGCTCTAGAATAGCAGAAGGGAGCAGGAAGAGACAGCTTCAGGAACTGCAGAGCTCCTCTCTTCCCATGAACTCCAAGCAGGCCCACTTAACAATAACATGAATGACAATGTACATTAAATTGTGAAGGGCCCCATTGCCAAGTCATGATACATTAATAATTATTTTTTTTAGAAATTCAATTCAGGAG
Source organism: Dipodomys spectabilis (assembly GCF_019054845.1). Classification (NCBI taxonomy): domain Eukaryota; kingdom Metazoa; phylum Chordata; class Mammalia; order Rodentia; family Heteromyidae; genus Dipodomys; species Dipodomys spectabilis. The sequence continues at coordinate 34,381,454 of NW_024870720.1, forward strand.
CTATTCACCCAAAGGGATGAAGTAGAAAAAGAGATGGACTCTAAAAAAGAAAAAAAAAATCAATGTTACAACTTTTCCCAAAAGACACAAATGGGATATTGGTAGACTGCTATGTGCAGAAATGGCTGTTAAGGCTTAGTGAGAGAAACCTCTGAGTAAAGGAAAGCCTTTCAGAGGCCATAAGAATTTAAACCGAGCTGGGAAGGTGACTCAGTGGTAGAGCACTTGCCTTGCATGCTCGAGGCCCTGGGTTCGATTCCTCAGCACCACATAAGAAAAAAGCCGGAAGTGGCGCTGTGGCTCAAGTGGTAGAGCGCTAGCCTTGAGCTGAAGAGCTGAGGGACAGGGCCCAGGTCCAGAGTTCAGGCCCCACGACTGGACCCTCCCCCCTAAAAAAAAAAAAAAGTAAAGAATTTAAACCGAAATTACAAAGGGAGGATGTCACCTACACAACCTGCAGGGAGAAACTGATTAGAAAGAGGACCGTGGGTACCACGGTCCTGATCAATCCCTGCAAGAACCAAGGGAGTCATGAATTAACAAACCAGGGGAGCAAAACTTCCAAGGGAGAATCATAGAATGCTGTGACTCGAGCACAGTTCAAATCACTCCACCAAAAGGAAAATTATCAGGGAGAACTAAAATGTTAATATGCTCCATAAGTAGAGTCGTGACTTTCCAATCAAAATTTTCAGTGGGGAGAGGAATTACAATTGAACAATAAAAATATTCTCCAGGCTGTCACTCTGTTCATCATGAAGAAGGATAGCAAATAGCATACAAAAAATTTTACTCTCCTTATAAGAATATTTTTAATAAAAAAATCTAAATGCAATATGGTTATAAAGATGTAATCAGCACAGAAATATTCTACATCCTGGGCATAGAAAATGACAGAGAGGGAACTATACCCTAAAATACTAACTTTGTTTTTGTTTGGAGCCTGTGACTGTGGGTGATGTAAAAATATATAAAAACTGTTCGTGCCCTCAAGGAACTAATTCTTATTTCTTATTATTTTTTTCATATCATTAAAGTTTTAGAGACTATCTTAGTGGAAAAGTAGTTGAGGTAAATTTTTAAGAAGGAGAAAAACCATCAACTGCTAAATTGTGTTGTTTTGTTCAGCAGGAATATGAATAAACTTGTTTTTTAATTGTTTATTTATAAAGGAAAACAAATGTGTTTTGCAAGAGGTATTTGATGTAATGCCCCTTTAGCTTATCATTAGTAGATTGGATTCAGCTCAGCAAATATTTGGTAAGAAGGTAAAAAGACAGAAGGAAATTCATAGATGTCATTGAGGAAAAGCTAAACAGAAATACCTGTCTTGGAGTTATGAGCATCCAAACAGAAGTAATGATTCTGCCACCTCTCCCTAAATAGGACCAAACCTTTGGGGAGAGCCTTCTGACTGACTGAATATTTTTAATACACATTATCAACAAGACATGCTTAGCCACTGGACAGTGCTCACAGGCTGTATGACTAGTTTTTACTCTTGTTGTCTGGAACACTTTTCTTTTGGAATCTCTGTTTATCTTTCAAATCAATCAAGTTTCAATGCAAATGTTAGGTGGTCTGAGAAGCCTTTCCTGACCTTTAGCCTCCCATAACATTGCCTCTTCCAGCCCCAAACACACACACACACACACACACACACACACACACACACACATCATTCTTGATCCTATTACTCTGCTTTATTATCTTCATGTTATTGCTGTGAAATTCTTTGTTTTCTTTGTTTCAATCTATCATCCATTTGTCTCCGTATATAAACCTTATGAAGATGAGGAATGTCATCGGTTTTACATGACTATATCTACAGCTTCTAGAATACTGTGTGGTTCAAAAGTATTTAGGAATACTTTTGAACAATGGAGAGAGGAAACATTACCTCTGACCCTCTGGACCTTTCTATTATAATCTTAGACTTTGAAATAAGACAAACTCCATTTTATTCCTAGCTGTATGCCTTGCACCTAGAAGAATGTCTTATATATAGTGAATACTGAAAAATGGACAGTAAGATAGAAATCATGGAAGAAAGAAAATGGAGAGTGAAACTTCCTGTCAGAAAGATTATGCACCTGTGTTATCTTTGCATGCTTATTTCTATAAATCTTCAGCCAATTATTTTTTTGTCAGTTATGAGGCTTGAACTCTGGGCTTGAACTCTGTCCTTCAGCTCTTCAACTCAAGGCTAGCACTCTATCACTTGAGCTACAGCGCCACTTCCAGTTTGCTGATGGTTTATTGGAGATAAGATTTTCATGGAGTTTCCTGCCTGGGCTGGCTTTGAACCATGATCCTCAGATCTCAGCCTCCTGAGAAGCTAGGATTACAGGTGTGAGCCACCAGTGCCCGGCTTCAGCCAATATTTTATATTTAGTTGATCATGAGTAGCTTCTTATTGATTCCTGGTAAAAGGGCATGAGAAAAGGGCATAAATCTAGTGGCAAGGGACTTTGATGTTATGGTAGGCAGGATTCTAAAATGGCTTCCAATGATCCATGATCTTGATGATCCACTACCTCTTGCACATGGAGGGAGATGTGGTTGTGAGGGGATATCACTCAGATGATTAGGTATGTCATAGGGCAAAGGTGACTTGAAGAAAAGGAGAAAATTAGTGGGCCTAACCACAAGTAAGCTTGTTAAAAAGATAGGTGATCTTTCTGGAAATGAGCTTTAAGTACACTAGTAAACATGATAAATGCTTCATTGTTAGTTTGAAGGTATAGGGAAATATGTGTCAGAAATAGCAGATGTTTGCTAAATGTTAAATAACAGGTGCTGTGTGAATGGAAACTCCTTTGTACAATTATTTAAAGGTTAAAAAGAAATAGTAAGTGGCTCATAACAAGCCTCAAGTAACAGCCAGTAAGAAGAGACTTCATTTTTTAGCAGTAAGGAACTGTGAAAAACCAGGATTTATTTGGAAGAAGATTTTTACCCAGTCTTCATATCAGAGCCCCACCTGGCCAATGAGCCTTGAGCAAAGAACTCAGCTGAGCCCAGCAGAACTTTTGGACTACGGAACTGTGAAATAATAAATACACATTTCAAACCTATAGGTTTGTGTTAATTTGTTATGCTACAATAGAAATCAAGTACAGTTAGAGTGGGGAGAAATTGGACATTAGTCAGGAGAGTTTGAAACTAGTCTAGAATAAGCCTAAGACTTGGGACCTGGATGGCTGAAAGGGGAATAGGGCCATTCGTGCAAGTTTAGATATCAAGAATGTGTTTGGAGGGTGAGAATCATCAGGTTCATTTTATTTTATTTATTTTGATTTTGATGTGAGGAAATGGGTTTATTCATTTAATAATTCCACACTGTGAATATTCCAAATGTTACATTTTAGCCCATAACAGATAGAGTATGCAGTTAAATACACAATTTTTAAAAATGTAATTAGGATGCCATAAACATCATAGATTAATTAATACCTGTGGTACTCAAAATTATTTCATTCATGTATGTATTCATCATTAGGGTATTTATTTTTATCCTACTAGTAATTAGGTCTATCATAATGGATGTAGACACTCTTTTCTCAAAGCTTATATTGAATACGGGTGGAAAACTGAGATAATTAAAAAAATATCTATATAATTGTAATTATCATGACATCCAGAATGAGAAGAGACCCTGATTAAACTCATTAGCAGGATTTCTCTGCTGGGGATCTTAGTGATAAGCCTGTAATCCTAGCTACTCAGGAGGCTGAGATCTGAGGAGCGCAGTTCAAAGCCAGCCTGGGCAGGAAAGTCCATGAGACTCTTATTTCCAATAAACCACTCAAAAACTGGAAGTGGCGCTGTGGTTCAAACGGTAGAGTGCTCACCTTGAGCTGAAGAGTGCAGTACAGTGCTCAGGCCCAGAGATCAAGCCCCACGACTCACCCCCCCAAAAATTATTTAAGAAGTATCAAAAACATCCCTCATTGGTATATAAAATATTTTTGCAGATAATTTTGATGCTTTCATTTATGCCTTGCCCACTCCTTTTAAAATATTCTGTGCCTGTAACCATCTATGAATTTGGTTGAAATACATCTTCCCTTAGTCATACTTGCTATTCTTTATAAGTAAGAAATAAACTAGCCACAATTTGGCTTTCCTCATTATATTTATTATATAATATGTTCTCAGTAAATGTGTGCTGCAGAAGTAAATTGAATTATTTCCTATTATATCTATATTTGATAAACTGAAATCAAGAAGTTGATCACACATTTATTGAGAGTAGAGGATGAAGCACTGTAGAGAAGTCCGAGTTAGGAATGTCATTTGGGCAATCTTGATGACTAAAGAAAAATACATGGCTAATGCAAGTTGAGGAAATAAGCAGAGAAGGATTGCAAAAAGTGGTAAGAAGATCCCAGAAGCTCCTTCCCACCTCTATGTAGATGATATTCTTCCTCTGCCTGGAATATTCTGATGGAATTACTCTTAGAAAATCACCTGGTTAACTTTTAATCTCAGCTCAAGTATGCTGCCTTCCATCACACCCCTGCTATCATCAGCAGATAAAAATACTTAGCCAGAAAAATAAACTATATTCAGATCTCCAAGTAGACTGGTTCCTTAAAGGAGGAGGCATATGACTTGATTTTTTAGCCTCGACAATAAATTTTGTCAAGGCCACACTGAACACTATTTATTGAGAGAATGTGATAAAAAATATGAATAATAAAAACAATAGGGAGAAAGTAGAGCTTAAAAATGCCAATATGGCCTAACATGAGTACTGAATAATTTTATGCAACAATTTTAGAAAAGGAATGTATTTAATGTTCAACGATGTCAGTAAAAACATAAACATGAATAGAGCACATATGCACATAGACCCATAGGCTTTTGTAGTCAAAAGTAGAGGTCAACTTGACATAATGTACTAGAATTTCAAATTTGTGTTTGCTCTTGTTTTCTATTATAGATAGTTTTCTTAGACTTCCAAGAGAAGATGTGTCCCATGGTTCCAGAGTTGCCTGTAACAGTAACACTGATATAAAGTAGGAAAGTCCTCTGATTTAAAAATAAAACACTTTTATTGAGTTAATCTGACACCATAGAGAAATCAGATGTGAGGGACTTGAGCCCCAATATATTGAGCTCTGAAGTAACTCTACTTGGGAAGCTGTGGATTTTCCATAAATTAATAAAACTGATGCTTAGCCTGAATTACGAATCCTCTAATCTAGTGGTTTGGGGGGAAGTATTTAAGGATGGCCAGCCATATGAAAGAATTTAATCCATGTAGATTGGAGATTCTTTGGCCTCAAACAACAAACACACTACACCACTCACGCTCTTGGTATATCTTAAGATGGCATCTCTGGGTGTTCTGATGTGAGAATAGCTTACTTCCAGTTCAATTTCCTTTCAACAATTCCCCAAGAGTTCCTTACAAGGTTAGCAGTGTGCCTCTGCTTATCACTGCTGGACCTGCTGCTCTTGACTTTACCCATTTCATGTGTTGCTCCATCTTCCTGGGTGTATTGGTTGTACATGGTTAGTATTAAGTTTAGGACTGGCCTCCTAACAGTATTCTGTACTTTGCTGGCTTCCATATTCAGACATTGGATTCCAGTCTTACAATTACAGCTGACACTCTCTGTCAGGGATTATTCTATATATTGAACTTCTTGTTGCTTTGCTTATTCTGAATGTAATACCTGGTCCCTAAAATAAATAGGTATGCTAATCTCTCTCTCTCCATCCCTCCCTTGATCTCTTTTCCTAGGAACAAGTATGTTGTTCAAGCTAATATTGAACTCACAATCCTCCTGCTTCAACATCTCTAGTATTATGACTACAGGTACATGTTGGTCATTTTATGACATGGGCTATCCACCTGTAAATTCCTATAAGACAGGAACTATTATTTTGTGCTTAATATTTAAAAGGAGGTAGGCAAAGGGGAAGGAGTACAGAGCCAGGAAGAGGTAAAAAATACAATGATGACATTTACTTATCTGCAGTAATACACCATGGCTTCCTACAAACTAAAATTTATGTTGGGGACAGAACAACAAATGAACTAAAGGAAGGCCTCTGGGGTATTTCCAAGGAAAGAAGATGAATACTAGCAATGAGGGCTCCCGTTGGAGGAGACCCTGATCTACACTACTCAAAGATCTGAAGTAGCCCTTGGTGCAGCAGCAGTAAACAACAAATTTTCTTCTCAATTTGGCTTTCTCCAAAGGTACCAAGGAGAGGAAACAACTCAAGATTCTCAAGGGAAAAAGTCCTACTAAGGCCTATTGAATATTGGTCTTCATTATCAATCACAAAAGTCATTATGTTCTCTAGGCCTGGCAAAGATCACCCTCTTGATCTCATTAAATGATTCTAATCGTTCTTATGTGTTACTCTCTGCAGAACAGTCTCCAGGGTGGCTTAGGGCAAAATCCAAACCACAGTTGGTTGAGAAGTGAGTGACTGAGAAGAATCTAATTAGTGCTTGAGATAAATTTGAGCAAAAAAAGTGGGGGGAGGGGGGAGATGGAGTGGATTGAACCACTACTAAAGCTTTGTGAACAAAATTCTAAAAAGTGTGTGTTGCTCATCATGAAGAAGAAACTGAGATGCGGAGGTTGGATTTGATCCGGAGGCTTGTCTTCTTTCCATTCAAGTTCACGCTGCATAGGGGAAACAGAGCTGAAAGGAATTTTGATTGAGGGTTTTGTTGCACCTGGTAAGGAACTGTGCTAAGAATCTGCACACAGGTTGTTCATTTTAATTGCTAGCCCAGAAGTTATTCTCTGGAGTGTAGCGCTAAGTGGAAACTAAGTATCCATTCACCACTGGCGTGTAAACTAGGCTTCATCATGAAAATTCTCTGGAAATGGTCATGCGAAAGGCTAAAGGAGTGTCAAGGCATGATGTCTTCCAGGTTAAGTGATAGCTAGTCCTTTACTCTCCATTTTACAGCCCAGAAAAGGGAGTGTGAGCGAGGGCCTCAGCTACTTCACTCTTGAGTTAGGAGACCACTTAGGGGATTTGGGGAACTCCGTTCTACCACCACCACACCATCTGGCAGGAGATCCTGAGGTGGTGAGGGGGGACGGGGGCGCTGTCCGGGATGGGAGTTGTCTTCCCCAGCTTTCCCCGTTTCCAGATGTTAGCTTGGGATGGGCTTTCGCGCTTTCGGGAGAAGAGGAGAATGTGTAAGGGAGGGGTCCTTGACAGCTTAGCTTCTACAACAGGTAGCACAGGTGTCGGGGCCTGCGGCTGTCCCCGAGGCCCAGCAAAGGGGGTCAAGTTAATTTTCAAGAAGCGACTTTGCTTGGAATCTGAACATGAAATGCAAAAAAAAAAAAAAAAATCCCACCGGAAGACACTCTTCTATTTGTCTCTCCGTCTGTTTTCTAAGAGATTTTTTTAAGTCCCTCCTACTCTTTCTTCCTCGATCTTCTCCTTTCTCCCTCCCCTACTCAGCCACCCCCACCCCCCACTTCCTCTTCTCTCCCTCCCCCTACTGGCTCGCGGGTTATTTCCCTCCTGGCTTGCCTGGCTTTAGCCAGGTCGGAGCTGAGGACTAGGGAGAGCCTGAGGGCGAAAAGGCTGCATTGGCGGCCTGGGGAGTGGGCAGATCAGCTGGGAGGGGGGCGGAGGGAACGCTCTCTCTCTCTCTCTCTCTCTCTCTCTCTCTCTCTCTCTCTCACACACACACACACACACACACACACTACGTATATTCGAAAACTCTCGGACGCTCCTCCAGTCTGGAAAGAGCAGTGGAGCGCCCCGGGGACCGCTGCGCGCGCCCTGGGTTCCCGCACACACGCCGGGCAGCCCCGATCCTCATCCCCCAGCGGAGCCGCCGCCCCCCGTGCGTTCCTGAAAATAAAGTGAGGAAAGTGGAGAGAGCCAGCCAGGCAATTCCCGCAAAGACCCAGGCCACACGCGCAGACCTCCAGCTCGTCCTCGGCGGTGCGGGGGAGCGGCGCCCGCAGCGCCAGGCGCGGGTGAGGTCCGCGCCACCGCCCGGGCGAGCCCACCTGCCTCTCGGCGCTCCGCCAGCGCCCGACGCGGGGCGCCCCGCTGGGCCCGGGGCTCCAAGCGACCCCCCTCTCCCGCCTCCACTCCGCCACACCTGCCGGTGGACCACCCTCGGCTCGAAGGTCGGCGCCTCGCACCTCCCGATCGTGTTTCCCTCGGTGATCCAAGCGGCGACGGACGCGCGACACCGCCCCGGGACGCCTCGCCATGGCTGGGGCGCTCAGGCTGCTGTGTGTGTGGCTGGGCTGCTTCTGCGTGAGCCTGGCGTGGGGAGAGAGACCGAAGCAGCACTTCCCCGAACGGCCCCGGGCGGTGCGCGGCGATCGCTCGGCAGGTGGTGGTCTCAGCCCGGAGCTGCAGCCGCACGACCAGGTGTCGGAGCACATGCTGCGGCTGTATGACAGGTACCGCGGCGGCGGCCGGGCCCCGGCGGCGGCGGCGGCGCGGAAGCCAGGCTCCGGGGAGCGGGGCTCCCAATCCCTGCGCCCTCACCCACTGCGCCAGGGCAACACCGTGCGCAGCTTTCGAGCCGGAGCCGCAGGTGAGTGTTCGAGATGAGACCCCCCCCCCCATCCCCACCCAGCCTCGCTTCTCGCGTCCCGCCCCGGCACCCCAGCCCCGCGCCCCTGGACCCCTGGACCCCCGCCGCTCCCTCCTGCGGTCTTGGCTCCGAGTGAGCTGCCCCGCGATCGTTCCTCTCAAGCCCCCACGGTGCCTTTCCGCCAGTTGCCTTCCGAATCGTCTCTGTTTGGGAATGGGAGTGTAGAGGAGGACGAGATGGGGGTGGGTGAGTAGTTGAAGGCAACTGCGTGAAAAAGGGGGGAAGGGGAGACACCTCATTTGCAGCGAAGCCCTCTTGCCCTGGGTGCGGGAGCAGGGCCGCGGGACCTCAGACTCTCGAGCGATTCCTCAGTCAAGCTGTGGAATTCCCCGCCCTGGTTTGGACTTTAGCTATGTTTATCCAGAAGCAAATGCCATTTTCTGCCACCCCAGGGCCATACATAGATTTGAGAGAGAGAGAGAGAGAGAGAGAGCAACAACAAAATAACACACCAAAACCCCGCACTTGAACTAGACACCTCGGGAACTCTGTGGTCCAGACCTTACACCCACTCCTAACTCGCGCCCTCTGTGTGTTACTAGGCTTGATCATCTCTGGATGGCAAATACACCAAATCAGGCGCTTGAATGTCTAGCTTATTAAACACCTATCTGGGCAAATAGGGGATGTATCATCTACCCCAAGAGAAGTGGATGTGTGCGGGGGAAGGCGCAGTGGTGGACAGTAAACGTCTCTTGGAAACTGCAGTTAAAATCTGCTCACCCTATTTTTCAAAGCAAATCACTGCAGATTGAAATTCATGGCTTAGCAAGGTTTTCCTCTTAGCCTCTGTGGTGAAGGGCATAACTTATACTAACAGGCTCCCTCCCTTGTGCTAACAGCTTGAGGGAAAGTTTCTTGGCCTCTCAATGCTGTTTGTATGCTTTCAGGATGCACCAGGCGCTTTTTTTGTGTCTTTTTTTTCTTCCCCACCTACATTCAGGATAAAGGGAAATGTGACCGCAAAGCGCGTCTTCGGTAGACCTTTGAGAAATAGCCAAGAATCTTCAAGGAAGGAGGCTTTGTCTCCATGCTCTGTCAATTCTGTCAAAATCACTAGAAAGTTCCTGAAACTTTGATATTTAGAACTCTTAGGGAAAAAAAAAAAAAGGAAAACTAAACCATCCATCAGGCAAAGCCCTAGGATGACACTGTAAACACTCTCAGCTCACAGGCATGATGACATTTACAATAAATGTGAGTTATGCTTCCTAATGCAAAAGCATTTAGCTAGAGACTGAGCTGAACCAGATTTCGCCTTCCTCTTAGAGCCATGAGCAAGATCGGAAATAAAGTTGGCCTCCGCTACAGACTAGAAACCTGCACTGAACATTATCCATAGCATCCCAGCCACTTGATGAAGCTGTTCTGACCAGGGACCACACCAGTGACAGATCTGTTTACTTTAGTGCATCTCTGAGCTCTCAGCTTGGAGAAGCAGCAACCTGGGACTAAGGAGATTAAAAGAAAATTGGGGAGGGGCACAGCAGGTGGTGATAAGAAAGATACTCAAATCACTCTTCCCTTGATAATCATTTTCTTCAATAGGTTTCTAAGGGAGTGGTTGGGGCATCTAAGAGACAAACAGTATTTTTTTTTGGTAACAGCAAGTTTTAGTTTTAGTATAAATCATAGACTTCGGAGGGAGACTGATTTTGTTTTGTTGGCACATATTGTATAGCTTTTTATAGTGGGGAAGGGGGAGGGGTAGATTTGGATATTTGAGACATATTTTGTGGCTTCTACTAATTCCATTTATTATAATTTCACTGTCCACTGTCAGTCTCACTGTGGTCTTTTATCAGCAAATGATAAACCTTGATACCGAGGCCAGATGTTCTCTTGAAATGATGAATTGGAGCTTAAAGCATATATACAAGGCTGTGTGCCCCCCGATAAGAAAACTAATCCCTTTAGCATCCTAGGGACTGTCCTAATGACTTATTCATCAAATGTAGGCACTGGTTTTTGTGGAAACTTCAGTGTCATGTTACCTGGTTGGAGACTCCTGGAGAGGTGGTTCATGTTGGACCTCTTCCAAGAGTGTTTAGTTACTAACACACTGAAAAGACTTCATTATTAGGCAGTTCTGGCTATAATAAGGCAGGACTCCAGGAAGCTGCCAAGGGTTTTGAGTGTGTCAGTTCCTTTTGCTTCATCCATACCAGCATTTCCGTAACACCCTTTGAATTGGGACTTGTGTCCTGATGTACTGAAAAATACTGTTTGCATTAATAAATGAGAAATGTTTCCCAGTCCAAGGTGTATGGAATTCAAAAAACTATGATCCTCTCTATACCAAAGATGCTGGAGGATTTATGGAAGGTGAGGTGGTGTGCTTTCCACATGGGGTGATTTTGGGAGGAAGCACTGGGGCTTTTACTTGGAGCCTGGACACTGTCCCTTAGTTATTTAATTCAAGGCTGGTGCTCTACCACTTGAGATACAGCACTACTTCCAGCTTTTTAGTGCTTCATTGGAGATAAGAGATTCATGGACTTCCCTGCTTGGCCAGGCTTTGGACAAGATCCTCAGATCTCAGCCTCTCAAGTAGATAAGATAAGAGTAAAGGCATGATCCATTGGCACCTGCTGGAGTGATTTTGTGAGTGCTTGTTTATAGTGCTTTGTTCCTTATAATAACATACATTATTAAAATTATTTATTGTTCTGTACCTAGGGTCTCTTTGGTTGAAATTTAGCGGCTGTGGTCTCCCTCTGATTACTTTTACTTAATCTATTACTTGATGGTGGGTGGCACCCATCCTAAGTACACTTGCTGCTAACCCCTTTTCTCTTCCCTCAATGCCAGTCAGTTGGTTGCCAAAACCAAAAGCCTGAGGGTTTATAAAATTTGTGTGTGTGTGTGTGTGTGTGTGTGTGTGTGTGTGTGAGAGAGAGAGAGAGAGAGAGAGAGAGAGAGAGATGTATGGGTTTACATCATGATAAGAATTTTATTTTGCCCTTTGTAAAAGGTGACTTACTAAATTATTGATGACAGCTTGATCAAAATTGACCATTTGGAGGAATGACAGAAGGAGGTGAAATTAGTTTTTATTTGCATCTCAATTTAAGTATGTTCTCAGCTACTATGAGATAAAAGGATAACATTTTACAGTAGGTTTTCGCCTGTCTTGACTCTTTTTTTAATAAGTTTTTTATTGTGAAAATACTGTACAGAGGGATTACAGTTACATGAGCAAGGTAATGAGTACATTTCTTTTTTTTTAATTTAATTTTATTTTATTTGTGAACATACTGTACAGAGGGGTTACAATTACATGGGCAGGATAATGTGTACATTTCTTACCAAGCATTGCAGCCTCCTCCTTTGTTTACCCTTCACCTCCCTTCCCAGCCTCCCCCCTCCCCGCCATGAGTACATTTCTTATCAAGCATTGTTGCCTCCTCCTACAGTCACTTCATCCCATTTTTTTTAGTCATTAATGTAACCTTTTAAAGGAAAGCAATTTTAGTGAGTTCTTTTAAGATACATGCAATTACGAAAAACATTCCATTTCAGTGGGTATGTGTCACCTTTATAAAAAATAACACATATTTCATGAATAAGAGAAAACAGTATTAGGGTAATCTAGGCCCACCAGGGAGGAAGAAAAGGGAGATGCTTTCCTAATAAGAACAAAAACATTTGAACATAAAGATTTCTTCTGGGCATTGGTAGCTCATGCCTTCTAGCTACTCAGGAGGCTGAGACCTGAGCATCACAATTCAAAACCAGCCCAGGCAGGAAAGTCTGTGAGATTCTTATAGCCAATTAAACACAGAATGAGAGAGAGAGAGACAGAGACAGAGACAGAGACACAGAGAGAGACAGAGACAGAGACACAGAGAGAGACAGAGACAGAGAGAGACAGAGACAGACAGAGACAGACAGAGAGAGAGAGGGAGAGAGACAGAGAGAGGGAGGAAGGGAGGGAGGGAGGTGGAGTTGTGACTCAAGTGGGACAGCACTAGCATTGAACAAAAAAGATCAGGGAGAATACTCAGGTCTTGAGTTCAAGCCCCAGGACTGGCACACCCAAAAAAGGGAAGAATTTTGGTTTTGGCATGTTTCTGGAGTACAAGGCTAAAATAAAAGGCTCCAGGAAAGATGGTATAGAATGAAGGGCATGAACCAATGGGAAAGCACACTGATAGATTTGATGGCAAGGCTCTGAATTGACTTTATCAAAACATAGTTCTATCTTAACATACCCAGCATTGAGAAACTAGACTTAAAACTAAAGAATACTTGGATTATGTGATGTTTTTGTTTAAAGGACAATAATACATCTGGAGATGAGAAGCTGGATATGCAGCTGCTTTGAATTACACACTCCTTTGAATACATGATAGCCTTTAATGAAGTTCTTACTGTAACAGGCAAGACAGCTTTATAATCTCTGACATTTAGAAATCCATAATACCATGAATTCTTGATTATCCATGCTCAATGGAAACGTGAAATAGAATGAATTACATTAAAAAAAAATCAAATCCAACCAGCTTTGTAGTATTGCTAGACACATTCAAAGAAGCCAAGAGACCATAAATGGATAATTCATTCAAGAATATTATTCATTCAATATTCATTAAGTTATACACATAATCAATAAATAATTTAGAAGGCTATCTATATTTTGCCTAAGTACTGAAAGTTCAAAGTACTTGACAAAAAGGAGTTAGACCTATTTTTACTTAAATAGGGATAGGAATATCATCTACTTCTAAATATTTTTGCATTAAATTACAGAATTTTTTATTTGGAGAGACTGAAGAAAATGAGCTGAAGCTCTCCAATAGGAGAAGAAATGGCCATTACAATACTGTTTACCAGACAAATGAGCAAATGACAAAGTTATGATTTCTAACGACCTGATCTCATTTTTAAATTAACTATTATTATCCTTCCTTCCTCCCTCCTCCCTCCCTTCCTTCCTTCTTTCCTCCTTTCCTTCCTTCCTTCCTTCCTTCCTCCCTTCCTCCCTTCCTCCCTCCCTTTCTCCCTTTCTCTCTCTCTCTCTCTTTCTCTCTCTCTCTTTCTTTCTTTCTCTCTTTCTTTCCTTCTTTCTTTCTCTTTCTCTCTTTCTTTCTTTCTCTCTTTCTTTCCTTCTTTCTTTCTCTTTCTCTCTTTCTTTCTTTCTTTCTTTCTTTTTTTCTTTCTTTCTTTCTTTCTTTTCTTTCTTCTTTTGATTAGTTGTGGGGCTTGAACTCAGGGCCATCTGATCCCTGTCCCTGAGCATTTTCCCTTCAAGGCTAGCAATCTTCCACTTTGAGCCACAGTACCACTTCCTATCTTCTGGTGATTAATTTGAGGTAAGAGTCTCACAGAGTTTCCTGCCTGGCTGACTTTGACCTGAGATCCTCAGATCTCAGCCCCCTGAGTATCTAGGATTGTAGGAGTGAGCCATTGGTACTGGACTTCTGATTTTATTTTCTCAGGAAATATTTCATGAAAAGAGGTGCTGGAAGATGTTAACGGGTGTTACATAAAATTAGATCATGTGGTCAAATGAGTTCAGAAAGAGTATCAGTTTGCTTTGCCTTGAGGTCCTTGATTGCTAATGAGTCTCCTAAAAGGAGCACACTTTCTTCTGGAAATAATTTTTTGTTGTTGGTGGTGGTAGTGGGGTTTGAACTCTGGGTCTGAGCGCTGTCCTTCAGCTCTTCAACTCAAGGCTAGCACTCTACCACTTGAGCTACAGTGCCACTTCTGGTTTTCTAGTGGTTTATTGGAGATAAGAGTTTCATGGAATATCTTGCCTGGGCTGGCTTTGAACCACAATCCTCAGATTTCAGCCTCCTGAGTAGCTAGGATTACAGGCGTGAGCCACCGGCACCCGGCTCTGGAGATAATATTTTATAGAATTGTTGTTAAGATGTATAGTTTAGGAAACACAGGTTAAGAACCATCTTAATTTAACAAGAAAGGTCTGCAAAACTCTCTGAATACAACTGGAAACTATCTTAGTTCTTCAGTTTCCATTTCCAATTTGCTGCTTATCTCAGGATGTTCATCTGTATCACCTGTAGAAGTTGGTCCAATGGACATTCTACCATTGTCCTGATTGATTGATTGATTTTTGCCAGTCCTGGGTCTTGAACTCAGCCTTGATGCTGTTCCTGAGCTTCCTGAGTGCTCAAGGTTAGTGCTCTACCACATGAGCCATAGTGCCACTGTCAGCTCTTTTGAGTAGTTTATTGGCGATAAGAGTCTCATAGAGCTTCCTGCCTGGGCTGGCTTTGAACCAGGATGCTCAAATCTCAGCCACCTGAGTAGCTAGGATAATAGGCGTGAGTCACCAGCACCCAGCTTGTTCTGTTTCTATGTTAATAACTTTCTGAATATAATTTTAGAGTTTCCTTATTATTCTGTTTTATTTTCATCTCTTTGTGCTTCCTTAATGTTTTCTTCTGTATGGTTAATAAGTTATGACAGGTATAATGCTTTAAAAAGAAAAGCTGCTTTGAAGAAAAATACAATAGAGATTATATAAGTTGTGCGGTTAATGTTTCATCTCCATTCAGACCTTCATGAAAGACATATTTATTCAAGCATCTATCAAATCCCTTAATACCTAGTATTGTCATATTTGTTAGATAGAACAATTATTAAGCAACCTGGTATATATTTTCTATTGGCTAGACAGGAATTTTGCTCTGCAGTATCTGGCTTAACTTTTCTCCCCCAACTTTGATGGCTTTTGAATTTTTTAATTTCCATATTCTGGTAATCAGTTATATTTTTCTGTGTATGTGCCAGGACCAAGGCTTCCTAGTGGTTCTCAGCTTCCTTGTTCATGCCTGGCCCTCTACCACTTGAGCCATTTCCAGTCCATTAGTTAGTGTCTTGATAGTTTATATTAGTGGTAAATAGTTGAAAGGCATAGCCTCACAGATTGTCTATACATGAGCTATCTTATGCCAATTTCAGTCAAGTAAATTTTTACAAGTATGTTATAAATTCATGAAAATGGATTTTTTTTAAAATGAGAATATGGACATAGTATTAGTCAAATGATTCACAAGGTGACACCTTTTGGACAGTGGCAGGTAATGACAGTATAACAAAAAGCCTTCAAGTATGAGACAGACGCAGCAAGTAATGAAATTGATGGCCTTTTCACATGTCAGTGGTGACTGTAATACAGATTTCTTGAGATTTTTAAAAGCCAAGAATTTCCCAACGTATCTACAACAGATAGATAAATGTGCATATGTTGGTCAGTGCCATACCTATTTAAGGCCCTTTTTTTTCATAGACAGGACAGTAAATAGAGAACAGTAAATAAAGTCCCTTTCATTCATATTTGTAATTGGGAATATTATGAATAAAGCTGATTGGGAAGAAGAGCTCATCAAATGACTACTTTCAGTTAGTTCCTCTGACTTTACCAAATAAAGTACTTGTTAAGTGTTTTGTTTGTTTAT